>NW_027506883.1:671696-712276 GCF_052324685.1 Brachyhypopomus gauderio
AGGAAGCTGAAATTCAACAGTAATAGGCAATGATAGACCAATTAAACTCTATTTATTAAATCTATTTAAATCTATTTATTTATGGTGGATGGAAATCACATTTTAAGAAGCATGATAGCCTCTGATGGTTTATATGATTGAGAATGTAAAAAAGGATATAAGAATATAGCGTGATAAAATTTATTTAAATATCTTCAGATTTTTGAATAAATGTGTATACAACACATTTTTTTACTTCCACAGTATTGTAGACACACATTACTCTACTTCAAGCCTCTCTGTGCGTTTATAAGTTGACTCAGTGGGGAAGGCGGCACCGTTCTACGCATTTAGCATCCAGACCCCACAGTATGAAGTGATAAAATCCAGTGTGAGTTGATCTGTAATGAAATAATGGGCCGTTAGAAGGAGTAAAGCGGAGGAGACAGGACCATGTCTGCGTCTGTCACAGGGCGTGTTTTAACACCGCATCGGTCTGAAAGGTGAGACAGATGCCTTGACTCTCTAGGGCTTCTATCAGTCTGTCCTGATTAAGCAGGACTCATTTAACTGGCATTACAGCGGTGCTGACTGGCTCCTTCGTGCCTGCCGGGCCGGAGACTGGGCCAGGATGCTCACTGGCTCCTCCGTGCCTGCCGGGCCGGGGACTGGGCCAGGATGCTCACTGGCTCCTCCGTGCCTGCCGGGCCGGGGACTGGGCCAGGATGCTCACTGGCTCCTCCGTGCCTGCCGGGCCGGGGACTGGGCCAGGATGCTCACTGGCTCCTCCGTGCCTGCCGGGCCGGGGACTGGGCCAGGATGCTCACTGGCTCCTCCGTGCCTGCCAGGCCGGGGACTGGGCCAGGATGCTCACTGGCTCCTCCGTGCCTGCCGGGCCGGGGACTGGGCCAGGATGCTCACTGGCTCCTCTGTGCCTGCCGGGCCGGGGACTGGGCCAGGACGCTCACTGCACCTCTGCCTCCCCTTCCAGCAGAAGCAGAAACGGCTTTTCATCTCTGCAGCCCTCACAATAGTGTCTGATTGTGTATGCATAGAAACCAGCTGGAGGAGTGAAGGAACTACAGGAGGGCCAGCGTGGGAGACACGGCCGGGGGAATCTGATTAGGGGGTCTGGGTACACGGAGACTGAGCCACAGAGAACCAGCCGCTAACACACACACACACACACACACACACACACACACACACACACACACTTGCTTACACATGCCCAGCTGTGGAATACACAAACATACAGAACTAACTGTTCTCTACTTATTGCAGTAGATGAAATAGCATCTATATCAAGACATGCTGCACTCTGTCTATAGTCTGACAGTATAATTCTATGTAAATTCTATGTAAATTCTATGTAAATCTACTGCATAGTCTGTAAATGTATTTCTGGAAACATGGTAAAAACCTTTAATGGAAATTCTTGTCTGTGACATGAATAAATATGATGGTAATATGCTGAATAAGACAATACTTTTTTAATGCATGTTATGCATGAATAAAAAAGTATGAGAAATGCTAGATCAACATGCAAGTGTCACAACCCCACGTGGAACTATAGCCCCAACTCCCAGAACTACAGGAACTCCAACTCCCAGAACACCCTCTGATCATCATTCTATTAATCTCTGTCTCATTTACAATATCCTAAAAAGACATTCTAGTTTTCCTAGAGTATTCCTCATTTTCCCAGTCCCATCTCCTGTATTGGTTATTATTGAGTTTTCTGGGTTTTGTGTTGGTCTTTTTGGATTACCTTTGCCTGGTTATCAATAATTTCCTGGTTTCTGCTATGTTTTTTGACTACCACTCCTTCCCTTAGCTTCATGTTTTCCTGTCAAGAGTTTTCAAAGCTGTTCTTTTCCCTGACTGCTTTGTGCAACCTTTATGTAATGAAACCATTTCCAAAACTCTATGGATCTGTCACGAACTTCACTTCACTACCTGCAATTTAGAGAATCAAAGAACACAGAGAGACACAAATTTGTCGATTTCTTCACCACATGCAGGATCTGACTTCTTCATGTTAAAATATGCATCATCTTTAGGTCATGCACAGCTCAAATGCCCAAGCCTCCCAGGGCAGCTCACACAGTCCTAGGGCCTTGGTGAACGTTGTGTTTGTCAGCTCAAGACTGTGACCCTCCCTCCCCCACTCTCCTTCCTGAACTACAACCTCAGGTGGGCTCTTACAGCGCAGCCCTCCTGGATGTGGTGACTTCAAAGTGACATGCATTGAAGCCAAAGTGTAGCACTGTCGTTGTTCGTATGTGCATGTTACGTCTGTGATGCAGCATTTCTTTTTCTAAGTACTAAAATGGAAGACAGAGATTCAATAGAGCATGCAGTATTTGTATTGACTCTGTACTGGCTCTGAGATCTCTAGAGTTGCAAAGGATACGCTTTATATCTAGAACCTCGTATGCATACAGTATGTATTGACTATACATGTACTGAAAATGTAGGTGGTTACAATCATTAGTCCCCATGTGAATTATTCAAGGAAAACATAGCAAATTAAAAAATTTTATCTTTCAAACCACAACTGAACCCTGTCTGACTTGATTTGTGCAATCAGTTAGCATTGAACAGTACTAAACAGATTGTAATGAATAGAGCTATTTGCACACGAAGGCTGGATTGAGAGGCACTTTGGAGAGGATCACACTTTGAAGAGGAAAATTATCAGGTACGTCAACATGAACCTTCGTATCTTTGTGAAAATGATTGTTGCTGACCTGATCTCTTCTGGATTTGAGGTTTCAAGGAGTACTGTTGTGAGTGCTCTTCACTGTGGGGGGGGGGGGGCTTTGAGGTAATTGTCCAAGTAAGACATCTCTGCCCATACAGCAGCACATTAAATCAGAAAAAAAAATCCATGAAACCTGTGGATGAGTTTTTTTAAGTCTTTTGGTCTGTTGAGACTAAATAGGAACTAATTTTGAGACATGAATGTTGCTTTTGTTGCTCCTTCATACACAAAGAATGAAGTTCATGTTTTTGAAGGCTAATGTGAAGAAATCAATCCAAGTTGGTCAAGTTGGTTGAAAACTTTCTGAAGGGCATCAAAATCAAAGCTCTGGAGTGGTTCCCTCAAAGTGCAGATCTCAGTCCTAATGACGGTCTACAGCAGATGCTCAAGGTTAAGGCCCAGGCTTGCAAACCACGTCATTTGTATGAGCTTGTCGTGGAGGATTGGATAAGTTCTTTTAACAGATATATGCCAACCTTGCTGGGAATAGGACACCGTCAGTTGTGAGTCAGAACATTTACACTGTTGACTGTTATTTGTCAGAGGGCTAATGATTTTGAAACCAACTCCATGCATGAGTAAAATATATTGGTCAAATTTAGTGGAGATTTTGTCTTTGTTTTAGGGAAATCACGTATGTCAAACACTTCTGTTATTGGTAATTTGGAACAGCTAATGGTTCTGTTTGATTTCATAAAGGTGGCTATAATCATTTTGACTGTAACTACAGCCAAACTTTCTTTCCATCCATAAACTGTATGAAATGTGTCTTGCGGTGCTCTGCATGCCTTCACTACTTTACTATTACTGTTTATATTAGTTAGTTGACAGTCCACGTTTAGGGATATGATCTTCCTATTTGCAACGTCTGTATTAAATATGAAGTTTAATTGCTTATGAACATTAGACAGTAAATGATTTCGTTATGCATTGTTGGCTGCTGTTTATTTTGTACATGCTGCTTATAAAAAACTAAAAAAGGCCTGAACATTTTAAATTAGTCTAATAAAAATGTCCGCCGTGGTTGTAGATGGATTATGGTTGTTAAGTGGTGAAATAGGGATGCATAAATGTCTTAGGTTGGTCAGAAAAGGCTGGTTGTAGGACTTGAATACTTAGATTCTGCTTTGCACCATTCTTGTGGTAAGAATGTGGGTAGTTTAGGCCTTAGTCCAAATAACTGTACTGGGTAATCTTCACACAGCCCTTATAATAACAACAGCATTTCTTTTAATGTACCACTAAGGGAAGATTCCTGATGAGTGAATCATGCTGATGATACTCTTATCCACCTCACTAATGTAATCTATAGTAGAATGAAGATGAGCCTTTGTATTATCTAATGTAAACTGGGGTACTGTTATGTATGTTTGCCAACTGCTCCAGTTCACCAAGTCAGTCATCACTGACCAACAGATCACGATTCTCTCTCCCTGGTTCTCTCTCCCCTTTTCTATGTTTTTTATCTTTGCTCTGTCTTTTCCTTCTAGTTCATTTTTTGGATCATATTTTTGTACTTCTGCGCTCCTGTTGTTGTTTTTTTGACTAGTGCCTGTTCTCTGGTTTCTTGACCACGTTTTTATTTATTTAGATTTCTGCATTATCTGGAGTTAAACTTGTTCTTGTTCTTGAACCTTCCCCCGCCCTGTCCTGACAGAATAATTTTCCACCTGTGGATCCAGTGGCATCTAAGCAAGCTTGAAGCAACAGGGAGCTGCTGTCAATGACAGAGAGCAAAGATGGAGAGAAACTATTCAGCCTGCCTGTCTTCATCAGGAGAACCAGACCTTACATGAGTCTATAGTGGTAGTAGCAGTGCCATAAATATAAGATGGCAAGTAACACTTTCTGATGTGCTACTCAGTATATCTGGAACATTATGCTAGCCATATCCTGAACCCATATTCCTGGGCCACATCGTTATGTCAGAGTCATCATTCAGGCCTTTCTTTGGTCCAAGGCCCAGTCTTCTGGACAAATCGCCCTGGACAAATCAGTGTTTGCTCACCCCATCGCTGCAACGCAAGCTTTTACAGGAACGTCGAGCAGACTACGCCATGGTCTACTCCCCACGGTCGCAGTTGGGAGTGTCTGGAATATCCTGTCTCTGTTTTTGTCTCTGTTTTTGTCTCTGTTTTTGTCTCTGTTTTTGTGTTTGTTTCTGTCTCTGATCTTGTCTCTGTTTTTGTCTCTGTCTTTGTTTCTGTCTCTGATCCTGTCGCTGTTTCACTGTGTTTCAAAGGGAATGCATAACCAAGCCAAAATCAACCAGTGTGCAGGGACACTCGATAACCTGGAGGAATTTACCGAGATGTCCATCTTGGTTGATAAGCTCATGCGTAAACACGACCCAGATTGTGCGTCAAACTTAATTTCATCCAGTGGTCTCCTGGATCTTGCTCTGATTCTCCTGCGCCTATCAGATAGACAGGGCAGCCCAGACCTGCTGAACACACGTGACCTATAGCTGAGATGCTCTGACTCCTCCTTATTGTCCCCTGTCCAGTCTGACCTCCCAGATGTATGAAAGATCCTCCTCCCCTTTAGGTAAGATACTCGACTCTGCTCCATATAATGACCAGAAGAGTGTGTTACCTGTTCTACCTGTTCTCACACTTGCATACCCAGACAGTTACTCACTGAGGAACCTTTATCAGTGCCACTAAGACCTTTGCCGCACAAAGCTGTTAACGTCATCACAAACTTCTCGCCATCAATTGGCAACACTGTCGTCATGACCATTGTCAAAAGATTCTCAAAAATCTTCCACTTTCTGACTCTTCCTAAGCTCCCTTCACTTCTGAACCAGCTGAACTACTTTTTTACATACATATTCAGTTATTTCAGTCTACCAGAAGACGTATTTGACAGGGATGCCCAGTTCTCCACTCGTGGGGAAAGTTTTCTATGACATCAACGTTAACATCATCTCAGGCTACCAGCCGAAAACGGATGGATAGACCGAATGAACGAACCGGCAACTTGGACACTTTCTGTGCCAACACTGTGCTCATAACCAACAGGACTCGCGTTGCCTTCTACCATGGACCGAATATGTCCAGAACTTCCTGAGCCACTCCTCTCCATGTCTGACACCATCTCTGTCTTCGGTAGATGACTGCCATTGCTGTGTTGCGTTTGCCTGCGATGCCACCCATGTGCTATGGCAGCAGGCTGTCTGGATTCAGTGTAGCTTCACCAACAGACCCTCTCCTCTCTTTCACTCGGGGCAGGCTGGTTATCTACATGGGGCCTTGGTCTCCACCTGGCTTGTTGGAAGCTGTTCTCCAGATAGGTTGGGCCATGCAAGATCTCCCTCACTTCAGATCCCGTCTCACATGTGTATCTCACCAGTGTTCAGTGTGTTGAAGCCCAACAACTGAAAGCCCTTTACCATACCAATTGTTTTCATAAGCCTCCTTCCTTTGCTCTGGGTGTCAACAGGGAATCTGCCATTCCGTCGTGTCCTTAAATGTTCTGGGTTCTTTTGGATTCGTAGGGACATCGTAGGGAATTCTGCGACACCTTGTGGACTTGGAGGGTTACAGCCCAGAGAAGTAGTCATGGGTGTTCCTGCTGCTGACGTACTGGACCTCAATCATCTGTTGGCGTTCCACACCAAACACCCACATCGGCAGCCGTGAGGTTGGCCTTGTCGTGGTTGGGATGTCGGGAGTTATCCCTTCAAGGGGATTGGGAGGTCCTGTCATTGTTGATCAGCAGATGCCTGCAGGATGCTCAACCCGACCATCTTCAACTAAATACCCTGTCCACCTGTAATCGAACTCCCCATATATACGCCTCAGTGATCCCTCTGCCTTTGCAAAGTATTGTTTCCTTTGGTCAACTTGCTGGACATTACCTGGTTATTCCCTCTGCCCTCCAGGTGTTTTGATAACTGCATGTGTTCCGGTTGCTGATTTCTGGGCTGGTGTTGTTGTGTAGTGTTGTTGTGTTGTTGTGTTGTGCAGTGTTGTTGTGTAGTGTTGTTGTGTTGTGTTGTGTTGTTGTGTTGTGTAGTGTTGTTGTGTTGTTGTGTTGTGCAGTGTTGTTGTGTTGTTGTGTTGTGCAGTGTTGTTGTGAAGTTAAACTACACCTTGCAATTGGATCCTTCCTAGTCTGTCATGAGTTCCCTGTTCTGTCATGAGTTACAGTTTAACCATTTCCACTTCAAAACCTTATCATCCTTTTCTGTTTAAATTATTACCAGCATAACTGTCCTTATGCTTAATCAAAACATGCATTAGTTGCCAAAAGACAAAGGCCAGCTTTGTTTTCACTTATTCTTTCAGTAACAGATTAAATCCATGCTGGCAAGCAAAGTGAAATGTGAGGTTGAGGATTATTTACCATTTATTTATTTAATTATAGCACACAAACCACTTAAGTATTAAGTGTTGCTTGTCAAAATCTCTTTGAGTGAGATGTGAAGTAATGGCGTGCCCCGTTACGTCCCCGCACTTTGCTGAGCGATCAAAACCTTCATCGAGACTTTATGTCCTGTTGGAGGTCCGTAATGCCATTTTTTCTGTCCTCCACTTCCTGTGTGCTTGTGTGGGGCTTCACCCCTGCTCCATCTCCAGCGTCTCCAACGTCTCCAGCTGCTTCTCTCTCTAACCAGCCGGCCGGTCCCCTCTGTGCGAGAACATTTGCTCTTTATTATTTAGAGTAATTTACTGGCTTGCCTGGAGCTATGCTGATATGCTAGTAAGCTCTCTAATAGGAAGTGACTTGGAGAGAGAAGAAGGGGGGGTTGTGTGGGGGTGGTGGTGGTGGTGGGGGGGTATGAAATCAGAAGCAGACTCTGAAGGAAAGAGTTTGCTCTTCTGTTTTCATATTAATATCACTTGCTATGGTCTGAGAAGGTTTGTTTTGTGTGTGCCCAAGCTTTCAAAGCCATAGCCTACAGAAGGTACGGTCCTTAAATGTATGAGTATGAATCACTAGTAAACAGCACATTCTCAGTGTGATAGACAAACACTAGAAGTGTTATGGATTATAATTAATTTCATTGCTTATGCTGAGCTGTGTGGCTGCGATTCTGTTCAGCTGACAGCCTCCTGTACGCAAGCACGTTAAACCACTAAGGATCTGTTCTCTTAACATTAAACAGCTTTTGGCCAACAGCCAACTAGATAGACTTTTTTTTGAAGCATCATGATAAACATATTATAAACCTCTTTGTAGATCTTTAATTGACTGGGTTTTCATGAGCAAGGTTTGGGAATTATTTTTAATTCGTAGCAGATGTGATTTGAAAGCAGTCTGACCCATGTGCCTTTCTGAGGTAAAATGCAAAATTGCATATATAACTCTTTGTACGAGTAATTTAAGTATCAAGCCACAGTCAAGCTTCCCTAATTCAGACTATTGTGTGAGCTGCAATTTGTACATTTCCAGCCTGTCGTCTTGTTGACGAGAGTCGGGCCAGTAGGGGGCGGGGCTTAGAGCCACTGCCATGCTGATTTGAATCTCTGGTTTCTGTTGCGCTCATTACGCCACTGGAGTCGGTGCTGTTTGGCCCAGTCCCGTGGGTAGTATCAGTAAACAGACTCTCTCCTCACAAGCTGTCTGACGCTGTGCTTCATAAGATGACTGGTACCACCGGACAGGGAGATCGTCACCGATAAATGTTCAGTTCTCCGCATCACTTTCACAGAGCGGTGGGAGTCCGATTGTCTGCATGGACCACACGGCAAGGAATCACATTTCTCTTCGTTCTTTAAATCATTAGAAGAAAATGGCTGCCTTGTCTTTAAAACTGGATCTGCCTTTCATGGATTCCACAGACATGCCTCTATCACTCCGGGATTATCTCATGAAAATCGATCCTATTAATACTCGTGCAATATTACTAATCTGCATGACATGATGCCATATCGTACGCTGGCCTAATAAAAGCAGCCGGCTACGATCTGCGACAGACGCTTTACTGTACCTAAGAACTGCGTATCCACAGACTGAAGCTAGCCTGCATACCAAACCAGTGTGCTGCTTGTAGTTTACTATCCAACAGTGTTGGGCTCTACAGATTACAGCCCACCTGCTTGCAGACAGGGAATCCACCCACACCCCATCTGGCAGCTGCGCAGATGCAGGTGGAGCGAGCCGGGCTGGCCCGGTGCCTCCTCCAGGCCTGCCAGCCAGCACACACCTGATTGATATTCCAGCTATAGCCCTCTCTGCACAGCTTGACTGGAGGCATCGAGGCAGCTCAACTTCCACACTGAACACGCTCTGTACAGCCATGTGTAAAAGAGGCAACCGTCTTGAAACAGCCTAAACGCCCAAGATAAAGGTGAGACTCCGAACATAAGGGATCGGTTGCTGTAGAGGCCGACCGGGAGTGTTACTGTCAGGTTCAGGTTTGTGCCATGCACAAAAAATAAATAGTGATACAGTATCAAGGGTAATTAAAATGTTTCCAAACCTCAAAATCTCTTCGATTAGGCACTATCCTCAAGAAATTGTCAGCAAGATGGATCCAAGCAAATTATCAAACAACATCCCCTCTAGAAAGCAGATAGCTTTTAATTTCTTGTTTAATTAGCGAATAATACACAGTGGTATTATATTTGTATGATGCACAATTTAAATTAGTTGATTTGCCCCCCCCCCCCCCCCCCCCCCCCCAAACAGAAAGGTGCCACAGAAACAAAATGCAGAGGAAACATTCTGATGTTTCAGCCTCTCTTAAAGCAGACATTGATCACTGTTTGCCTTAGAGCCGGCGCTGTGATGATTTATATCGCCCACAATGCTGATGGCTGCGAACAGAGATGCACTAGACCCAGTAAAGGATGTGTGCGGCAGGGCCGTGTCTATCACTGGGTAAGGCAGGTCAAAGTCTGTGAGCACCGCGTGCATTAGTGCTGATAGCAGACAGGCCAGTCAGGGTTAATTACATAAACAGACTAAACAGATTGTAAGCAGATATACTGAGATAAACTCAAATGAATTAAAGCGACAGCACTCGCACACGCCTCCTTTTCCTTTTAATAGTTTTCAAACACAAACTGTTAAACCGTTCAAATATTTTGTGTTCTTTTATTGGAATGAAAAAGATCTCGCTTTCATTTGGGTCTCCACAGTTGTTCATTATGATCTGAAGCTTTAAAATTAGTCATGACATCATTGACCAGTGAGCTGAATCCTTCTCCGTTGATGTTTTTACCACCTTTGAAGACTACTGTGTCTCCTGGAGTTGGGGGTTGGTTGGATTTTGTTTTTGCTTTTTGTTTTATATCTGATTATATTTCTCAGCATGGTACTTGTTTCTGTTATATTGTGTCAGTGTGGAAGGTGCTCTGATTATATTGTCTCAGTGTGGAGAGCTGCTCTGGGGGTCAAAGAAAGCTTGGAGGATTTGTAACCGCCTACACACACACACACACACACACACACACACACACACACACACACACACACTCACACACACACACAGTGTGAAGGGGCCATGGGGCAGAATCACATGTCAAATTGGCTCTTGACTCTCTATGCAATTTATACTCGACTTCTAACATTAATGAGCTCATTCATGCATCAAGCATCCGTTAGCAAGAATTACAGTAATAAAAATGCAGAGTTATAACTAACTTCACTAGATCATTATAAATGTATGGTGGAATAACCCCCCTTCCTGCCCTGACAGTAATAGCATGCAGTCAATGGGACACCACCTAACAGATTAAAGATTTTCAGATTTACTCTAAAAGCTAAGATTGCTCATGGCTAACTCCTGCAATTTGATTTTACACTTTAAATGACAATTAATCACATAGCTCTGGCAAAATCAGAATGCTTACCTTGATTTTCAAGTCTGAGGGCAACTCTGGCCTGTCTGGTAGCATCTTTAGGGTGAAGACCTGCACCATTACTGAAACAATTTAATTTCATTACCAAAGATGAGTCTGACAAGGCACCCGGGAGCTAAGGAAAGGGGCCAAGTATTTTATCATCGTGTAAATAAAATTAGATAATCAATATGCAAATTCTGGCACAAAGACTCATGGAATAGAACTCAGACATTTCATCATTATAGAGGAAAATGAGATGATGCTCATGATGAAGATATTTTGGATAACTTTATACATACCATAATGATTTTAGGCACCATGACCACATTAGTTATAGTCACTCTGCAGAACCTTGTAAATGTTAAATGTTAATTGTAGTCATTACTCAACCTAAACAACAAACAAACAAAAGAATCCTTGAATAGGTCTGTATGGATACAAAGATTGAAAAGTAATTCAAGCTCATGACAGGGATACATACGGACAAGATGATGAGTTTGTTAAGGATATTTTCTGTCAGAAAAAATGCATCAGTAGTATATGGCAGGCGAATATCTCTTTGAACATGCATATTTACATTATACGTTTTCCATGTGGTTGTTTTAATGTTTGTTCATCTGAACAAGAAAGGTCAAAGGGCATCTAGTTGTCCACACATGAACCCACATCCTCATTCTCCAGCTCCTTCTAATGGAACATGCAGAGCTTCTGCTCATCTGCTCGTCATTGGCCAGGGCTGTGTTAGCCACACCCTCCTAACCCTGGCCCCACCCACCAATCTGTCCAATATGTTTTGAATAAATGCCATCACTTATGTGGGCCTATGTGTGTTTGTGTCTCTGTTATGGCTGAATGATATGTATGATCTGAAAACATTATATGTCTGTATTTATGCTCAGTACCTTTGTCAACTATTATTGACTGTGGTTTTACAAATGAAAATAAAATTATGGTCAAATATAGCAGAATAATCTTATAACAAACTGTTTTGGAAATCGTTACTTTCCAAAATATAATATACATATAAGCACAGTCAGGTTATTCCTAGTAATCAGTTAGTGTTATGTTTGAGATCTGCACAAATGTAGTGGCAGTGGCATTTTAAAGTATAACATAGAGATATGCCATTCAGTTCAGTTTCCTGAATAGATTCTTTTGAACTGTCCAATAAAAAGAATTGATTTGACCTATTCAGCCAATTCTTACTTCCCAGAAAGTGAATTGAATCTTTTCATTGGGTGGCCTGGGAAAATGAATCATAATTTCTAGCATTCCTAAAACAATAAAGTGCTGGAATGCAAGATTGATCTTCAGGTTTATGTATAAATAGTGTAATTAAAATAGTAGTATAATCATAATTTCTACTTTTTAAGAGGGAGATATGAGGCCCCACCAGTTACCAGATGTGTTGTGGGTGCCTTCATCATTTTGGATGTGTTATTTGTTGTAACAGTGACTTCATTATGTTGGATGCGTTATTTGTTGTAACAGTGACTTCATTATGTTGGATGCGTTATTTGTTGTAACTTAGATTTTGTCATGTAAGATGTGTTTTCTATTGTGCATTATCTGTTGCACTTTACTGAACTTTACGGAAACAGTTAGTTCCCCCCATGTACCTTTTTTTTTTAAATCAGCACCAAACTGATGGCTTTTTTTGTATTCATCGCTACTGCTAATTTTCCCCATACGCCTTCCTCACACCCTTCATTTACACTCACTTCATCCTCGCTGTCATGAACACTGTTGGCTGTCGGGTATTTCACTGTGAATACACTACATGTGTGACCTATAGAATTAATGACTAAAAGAGGTTCATCCTGCACCCTTTTCTGATGTCTGTACCACACATGTTCAAATCGTAGTCGTGGTGCAGATATGTAAACAATATATCCTTTAGCTTTAATGTGTGTGTGTGTGTGTGTGTGTGTGTGTGTGTGTGTGTGTGTGTGTGTGTGTGTGTGTGTGTGTGTGTGTGTGTGTGTGTGTGTGCGTGTGTTCCTATGTTCCTTCAAGACAGAAACAGAACAGATATCATCACTTGTTTCTCCACAGGCAAAAGCGATCTTTTTTTTTTCTTCCAGAATTGTATGACACAATCTACCACTACCCCTCTCCTTTCCCCACACCCTAACAGGGTTATTAGCTGACCCGACTCTTGCTGGCCACAGCAGGACACAGGATAGTATTTGACATAGTGAAACATTAAACCCAGCGTGGGGTCTCACAGAAGGTATGGATTTTCTAATGGCTAGCCAGCCCGAAAATATGCTTACAGTTCCAAAAGTGAGCGATGACCAGTTGTGGAGCAAAGCGAATGCATTGCGCTTTATTAAACTGCAGAAGAGTGCAGTTGTGGGTTCCTGGTGTCAGCACGGTGAGGGAGAAAACAGGCCTGCTCTCGTACGTCGAGGTAAAACTACCTACAAGAGGTAAAACGTGTGTAAACTGTTGCAGCTGGTACTGGCTGACGGGGCTTCACTGTCACATCGTCAGGCACCACCTTTCTTCCCACTCTCTGCCCTCCTCCCTCCTTTCTTTTGCTCTGTCTTTCTCTCTCTCTTTATCTCTCACTCAAGGTAACTCACAAGGACAGAGATGATGAGTATGTGATGCTCAGGCTGGCTGCTTCAGGTCACGGTCTCGATGTAAATTACACCGCGATCAGACGGCACCCCATTGTCATGGAGATCTACGACGTGTTGATCACAGGCTGAACCGAAATTCTGTCGGTAAAGTATTGTTACAAGGCGATGAGTACAACAAGATATGCCCATGCGTGCCGAGCCTGCCAATGGGAGTGGTGTGAATGAGAGTGGGGAATGGCTGGAGGTCTGATGTGGGTGAGGAGGATCGGGCCTCCCTGGGATGGTAGGAGCGGAGTGAATTACCGAGGCTGTTTTCCCATTCGTGCTGTGTGCTTTGTCGCACAGGCGTGTCCTACGGAGTCGTACGCCACATCCAAGACGTGAGAAACCTGAACATAGCCGGGGATCACGTGTCACCGTGTTTTCACGCCGCCCGTCCCTGCCGTGCGACTCGTCTCTGCCGACGTGTCATCGTACCCATCACCTCCGTGGCGACAGGTGCCAACGCTGACGCCTTCCCCGTTCACTTTAATTGCCATCATCTCGGCACGGAAAGACAGGCCGCCTCCCCATGACAGCCTAATTAGTCTTATGTAGAGTGGCTCGGGACCAGAACCCGCTCGGCTGCGATGAAAGGGGGCCGTGGGGAACGTGCGATTGGAGGAGAGGGCAGAAGAAGTTGCTCCTCGGGAGCGGCGAGTCGTCAGAGACCCTCCGTGCCTTTATTAGTGGCCCTCTCGGTCTCCGCTCTTTGATTTCATTATCACGGTGTCACAGCTGGAGGGTCCCGCCAGACGCCCGACCAACACCTCCAGTACACACACCCACTCCCGCCTGCCAGCACGCCCCTTAAACCTCAGCCTGCCCTCGCCACACGCTGCAGAAAGGGCTCATTACATGATCTTCAAATATGCGTTATCATTAGCATTTTGGTCAGGAGGTGAATAATGATTCGAATCATGTAAAAGCATGTAAAGGATTTGCAGACTGTCCAGTTCTGACCAGAAGCATACTCTATCTAAAGGTCAGGCAGTAAACATACAAGGTTTCTGGGATTCAGTAGATATTGCACTAATTATAGTATGTCTGACCAAATCTTAAAAGCTCACAGATGTTTGCTGTAAAATGTCTTTGTATAATCTTGTTACTTGTCATTAACTGTCATTGCATGTTACGCGATCTTAACCACAAAGTCCCAGGTTCTAATTAAGTTGCTGTTTGGATGACTTCACCGCTAGCCTGAATAAAACCCAGCTGTAACTGCAGATGTAGTAGATATTTTATAGGAAAAACTTGGATATTGGACATGTGACCACCTCATTTAGTGCATCTCTCTATGAACTTAATGTTTGGGGGTTCTAAGCTTATTTTGAGTTGGGACTACATCACACAACCAGCGTGTGGAATGAGGGCTGTTAAACCACTGACAAAAGTGTTCATGCTGAGTGGAGTTTACTTCACACTGTAGTCAGGGTAAGATCGGCAGGGTCTGGCAACCCTGATGGAGGTTTGGTGATAAAACTTAAAATGCCCATAATTACAATTCACTGGTTAAATTTCACATTCCTAATATTGTGAATATTGGCTACAGCCTGTTTAAACTGGTGTTACATTGTTAAATTATGAAGGTCTCACAGTGGCTCTGAACAGCATCCAGTAAGGCTTGCTGAGAGCTCAATAAAAGGTGAACATGCGCTCACAACACACAGCCTGCAAATCACGACCTTTTAAACGAGCAGCGTGGGCTGCCTGTCTCGGCCTCCCAGTCCAAACAGGCAGGGTGAGAAAAAGGTCGGCCAAGGTCAGCACAGCCCAGAGATCTGAGGGCACCTCCTCTCTTCGGCCCTGACCCCGAACCCGGAGGGCATCGGGACCCAGGGCAGCGGCTTTGCCGACATGCTGCCTGTGCCCTCCAAAAACTTGCCTGTTATCATTCATTTGCCCCAAGGACATTGGGCTTTACTTGGTGTTCCTTTAATCTGTCAGAAATACATGAGCAGAGTGGGCGCAGATGATGCATAGATTTAAAGTGCTTCCTTTGTTCAAGCTCAAATGGGTTCAGCTAAAAAAAACATATATTTTTTGATTTCAGAACAAACTCTGGATTCAGAGAACATTACATTATACATGCAGGATGTAAAATTGCTCTCAGGTCAAATGCAGTTACACTCATATTTCACAGTATATGTATTCAAGCTTAATTCTGACATTGGGAAATGAGGAGAATTTCAATTTTGTCCACTACACTGTTTCTCTTGTGAAGTCTGTTGGACTCCTCAAGGTGACACACTACACATATGATGACCTGCTATGTGGTCGCAGCAAGGCACTCTGAAACTTGCTCTAAAACAATAAGACATCTGTTCCAGTCTTATAACCATGACACACTTTCTGAAGAAAAGATTACCCTCATTATGTGCAATGGAGTATAGTCATATGACCATGCAGTCTCTGCACAGCCATTAAGAGCATGCCAGCGATCTATCAGCCAAACGCCCTGCTTTTACTAATGAAAACATCGAAAACCTCGAATCCATCCACAACTTCCTCTTATTTTATGACAAGTGATAGATGCTTGTTTGGGGAAACTAGGATGCAGTGTAGCACACGAGCTCAGGAGCATTTTCAGTGTTTATTTGCCCTTGGGAGAATTCATTTGATGTGCAGATGGGCGGATTCCTCTGAAGGCTTCTTGATGACAAGCAGCTATATGGTGGGCTGCTAGTTCTGGTTTCCCCAAGAACCCGTGTCTCTCTCCCCACAACGCTGAACCAAAGTGGTCCCGTTTAGATGGACTTCAGGTCAGTGCTTAAAACAAAGACATAATGTAGGCTGGTGATTTTAGCAATTCATTTTAAGTGGGCTTGCATCCAAAGTTGACAGATGCTGTAGCACCATCTCTACCCAGTGAATGAATCTCGATGTGATTGAAAAATGTCTTTTGGGGGAAGATATGTGAGAGCACAGTGACATTTCTTGCTGCGGGCTTTATTTGCATACACATATTGAGAAATGCATCCAGAAACATTGTAGAAAGCCGCAACATTTAGCCATTCAAACTCCATGATAACCATCTTTCACATAGCAATTTTGCTACAGTGTAGCTGCAAGAGGCCATCCAACCAATTCTACTTCTAAGGTCTAGTGACAATGGATTGAGAATTCAAGGTCTTGTAGAGCACCCACTGAACTGATGTTCTAGGAGATGTGAGTCACGTCGTGCTGGAGGCACCTAGCCTTTGGGTTCTGAAGAACTTTTCCACTCGTCCTCAGAGTGCCTGGTATTAACATTCAGGGTCAGCCCACTGGGCCTGTCTAAAAGACTCCACCCCCCATCCCTCATCCTGCACTTCAAAACCAGCAGTGGTTTGTTTTAAACTAGCCTGGATGCCTTTAAGCCGTTCTTATTGTTTCATTTAGACCTCCTGAAGTTTATTTATTTCCCAAAGCAAAATCTTTATTAATTAGGGCACTGAAGCTTGATTATGAATAGAAGATATCCAACATGTATATTGCTTATTTGCTCTTAAATGTGAATTGCTAAATTGTAAAACCTCGACACACTTTTCCTATCACCTTGAGATACATTCAAGCAAACATACTGCATATATATATATATATATATATATATATATATATATATATATATATATATATATATATATGATTCTGCCTGTTAAGCAAGCACAGAGGGCCAGTTTCTTGGACCATGATAAGTCCTAAATCTAGACTGAGAAGGATATTTGACGAGGGATCCTGAATGATATTACTGTTTAGCTCATGAGCAGATGTATTCACTGACAAGGAGACCAGGCACACGTGTTTCCTTCCATCACAAGATTACAGATTTTATAGGAACGAAAAACGAATAAGCACATTATTTAATGGACGAGTGCTTGTTATGAAAGTACATGTTTAATTTTGTACTTAAAAAAAAAAGAATATGTACCAAAGTGCATTAGTGCCGTAATTAACTCATCCGTTATTTGCTTTGAGAAATGTTAGTGGCATTTTCATGCTCATACAGGTATGACTTGTAATTTCTGATCCTATTTTCCCCCCACTACTCGTTTTTTTAATTAAAAAAACTTTGACAAAAACTGTTGGAAAGGTTGTTACATCATTACAAGGGTTGTTAGCTCTGAAACATTTGCTAAATTAATGCTTTCCAACGTTAAAGATTCAGGAAAGTATTCTAGGAAGTTTAAAAGCCCATGATACACTGGCTCTTGTACCTCGTTTGTCAGACAGCTACAACTTTTACAGTTCCACTAGCTTGAACATATTTATTGTGTTACATATACACACACTGCATTACTCTGGTAGGGGCTGGCATTTATGGGCTGACATCTCCTATATGTCCTTTAAATAATTCTCTTTGGGTTCTGGGCACAGGATCTGTTTTCCTGGTAATGAGGCCTCAGGTGACAGAATCCTCCTCCATCCGTTCTCTCAAAATGGAGACTGTGTGAATCGAGTCATTGTTATCACATGGTCACATGTTTAGATCAATTTCCTCCAATACTGCATACTGTGTGTAAACAACGACTAGAGGTCACATTCTATTTTACGGGAAGTCAAGGGACCATTTGCTTTTCACTCACGTTACCCTGTGGTGTGTTACCCTGTGGTGTGTTAACCTGTGACGTGTTAACCTGTGACGTGTTAACCTGTGACGTGTTACCCTGTGGCGTGTTACCCTGTGGCGTGTTACCTTGTGACGTGTTAGCCTGTGACATGTTAACCTGTGGTGTGTTAACCTGTGACGTGTTACCCTGTGGCGTGTTACCCTGTGGTGTGTTAACCTGTGACGTGTTAACCTGTGACGTGTTACCCTGTGACGTGTTAACCTGTGACGTGTTACCCTGTGGTGTGTTACCCTGTGGCGTGTTACCCTGTGGCGTGTTACCCTGTGACGTGTTAACCTGTGGCGTGTTAACCTGTGGCGTGTTACCCTGTGGCGTGTTACCCTGCGACGTGTTACCCTGCGGCGTGTTAACCTGCGGCGTGTTACCCTGTGGCGTGTTACCCTGTGACGTGTTACCCTGTGGCGTGTTAACCTGTGGCGTGTTACCCTGTGACGTGTTACCCTGTGGCGTGTTACCCTGTGGCGTGTTACCCTGTGTTTCAAAAAGACTTGAACTTTTCTGGGGAAATGAAAAAAGTACTCTTGTTGGCACACACACAAAAAAACCGGCATCCTGCTGGGAGAAAGAGAAAAAGTGATCATTTGAGATTAAGGCTGTTATGTTGGTGAGCCCACTGCCAAACCCTGAACTGAACCCATTGCTGGCAAGACCGCATCGAAAGAAAAGGTCTACTGTGGATTCACTTGGATATTGTTCGCTTCCACAAAGTTCACCACAAAGATTGGGATCACAGAAATAATTAAGCTGTTAAAGAAAATTACTAAGTAATTCAATCAGTAAACAGTCCAGACCAACCAAAATCCCCACTGGAGCGTTAGTGACCATGAAAAGGAGAGGCACACAGCATCCCGAGGGCTGTATAAGACTTTCATGAAACGAAGCTGTATGTTGAATGTTGTTACATCATAGGTCGCCATTCCCAACAGCCCCAACAGTTTATATATATAAACCAGCACTGTCCTGGTTGTTACTTCTCTAGCTTATATAACCTTGCTATGTTGCCTGCTGATCCAAGTGTAATGACTGCAATGAGTCTTTTTGTCTTCCTATGACCTGCAGAGAAAACTGTACTAGCCTTCACCCGTGTGTTTTATTTTAAGTCAAGTGATCTAATAATATATCGATTTATTTCTTAAGTTACTTATTTCCAGGTTTTTGTCGAGTTTTTGACGCTTTCCCAGACCTCCTCTGAATGAGGTAGTTTCTACGTTTGGTAGTCCTACGCGGAGCTTTAGTTTAAAATTCGCTGATTCTAGTGATTTCGAGTCGTCTCAGTCTTGGACTACAAATGAGGACTGTACTGAAAAAGTTTTTAGCTTAGGACATTGTCTTCAAAACTGGTTAAGCTAAATATATTTAGGTCGCACAGCTGTCTCTCTTGCAGTTCATACCATCTCACAGGAAAAAAAACAACACGAATATATTGATTCTCTCTAACCAATGAGGGGAATCAGTGTTACAGATTAACAAAAGTATTGAGGCTACATACACTGGCATTGAATGTGCTTCGAGTTTAGTACTAGGACCGTTTTACTGCAGCCCGTGTTTTTATTAAACATTATCCGTCATGCGTCTCGGCTCATATATGTTGTGTGGAAACTTTTAAAGACAAACGTATGAAAAGACTTTCGCTGATTTCTATTGGGTAAACCCCACGTCAATCACGCAGCGTGGGCGTGTCTAAGAGCGCTCCCTCGGTGTTGTAGTTCCAGCGCAGGCTCGCGACTGTGTGCGCGTGCACGTGGGCGCTGTAGGACGCTGCGCTGCTGTCCGCGAGCTGGGCGAGAATAAACCTCTCGGGAAAACAGCAAGAAATCGCTCCTCTCTCTTTCTCCGGTACGTGTTCGTTTCGAGGACGGGTTCGGCGGTTCCGAGGAATCGGCGTCCAGCGTGCACACAAAGGGCAAAGAATTAAGAGGAAACAAAAGGTAGTAAGTGGCCCGTTTTCTACACTGATTTAAGTTTTTTTGTGACTGTATTTGTGCACATGCCCGAGCCGAGGAGCGGAGAACCGCGCGGGTTCTGGTCCATATGTCCCCGTAGAGCGGTTCTGCTCGAATTAGTCATGAATGCATTAGATCGGTGTGGAGCAGCTCGGTGTTTTCCGCCGTGCGGCGACACAAAGCCCGTGTTGCGTGTGCCAGTGCAACAGAAGGTCCTGCAGCTCGCTGGTACCTCCACCAGCACCACCGTGTTGCAGGAACATCTCGTGTGTCCCTCACAAACGCGTCATTAGTTATAAACCCTCGTGCGCCGTGATTTGCATGCGGCTATTGTGTCGCCCATGGTGGTGCAGTGTTGATCACTGGAGAAGCTCAGTGGGCGTTCAGATGGGAACATATGGGACCGGTCCGTGTGTTTCCTCTCAGTGTCTGGAGTGCAGGGCGAACGGTCCAGTTCTTAGGGAGCGGACACACGCCTGCACGAACCCTGCACACAGACCCAGGTCCAGGGCGCAGCACCGTCTCCCCGCTGAGCGCCTCCCCGAACCTCGGGAACATCTCCGCTGCTTCACCACCAGTCGGAAGGGTTGTCTCCTCGAAATGACGAGGTTTCATATCCTCTCTCTCGTATCTACAGCTGAAGTTTGGACACACTGTATCCGTGCGGCATGTTGCGTATCCGGACCAGGTCTCTGTCAGAGATTCGGGCTTTAAAACATCTCCGGAATGAGGTTCCAGTGCGAGATGATCCGTGTGTGTCCCTGGATGTGGTGGTGGTGTTCGCTGCTGATTTGAGGTAGAGGACTACCTGAGTGGAGCATTAACCCCGAATACCAGTAATACCACTAACCAGAACCACAACAGTCCGCTCGCTCAGAGTAAAACCCGCATCTTGAGGTCACACTGATTCATCCTGTGATTGAAAACGTTAATGAATAGGTCACACTGCTATTACACCTTTTTTTTCCTGCATCCTTTTCTCTTGTCATGTTGGATAACATGGTTTTTTTTAAGAGCATTGCTCAGACATAATTGCAATATAAGTGCTTTTTTAAAAAGGCTTCAACCATTAATTCTGTTGCTGGAAGAACCTTAATGGGTTTCTGAACTGCATCGCAGCCAGGACGTGACATTTTCTCTTTACTAACAATTTCTCCCTTAATGCATCAGCCTGACGATGAAAGAGAAGGAAAAGCAGGAGATTAAAACGCGTTTGATATTATCGTTTATATTTCCATCCCCGTGAAGCACAAAATGATGTACAATCATATTTGCGCCATTTTATTGCTTACGTTGTCTTCACATAAACTGTGGATTTTCCTTTGTTATTCATACAGTATAGACAATTCTGAAACATCCAGTCAGATTATTTGAATGAACTGTACTATTGTGTACCATGCTCTGGTAAAGTAACACAAATATGTTGGTGTTGTATCATTTCACAGCAGAGTAAACAGACCCTTCTCATTGTTTTTCCTCATGGTGTTGATTTTTTTACCACTTTCACCCTACTTAATCATGTCCCGTTCACAATGCCCCATTGTAAGCACTTCTTCCTGCCATGCAGTCTTCATGTCTTCTCTGCCAGCCTCCTCAGAGACGAGGAAGGTCCTTAGCTGGGTCCTTCTGAGTCACAGACCTCTCCGCATCGGTCTGTGTCTCCACGGGTTTGGGGGGGGGAAAGGCCCGTCCAGACGGCCGCTGTGGAATTGGACGGGCGCCTGATAGATCTGTGCATCATTATACGGGTCCGTGGAGGACGGAGGGAGAGAGCGCCCCCTGTTGGCCAGTTGCACGCCCTCTCTCACCTCTGCAGCTGGTCGCCTTTCTGAGGCTCACAGCCAGCGCGTGGCACAGCTCCGATTCGATCTGCCCCTGTAGCTGCCCTCTGTGTCGTAGACAGACTCCGTGCTCTACGCCTCTCGGGAGCAGAGGCCATAATCAGTAGGTGTTTGCAGATGTAGCCTGGTGTAGCCGCAGGTGTGTTGCTGCATCTAAAGTAGAATGATGCTCTGAGCTCTTCAGTCAAACGATGGTGGCGAAATGCCAGTCGTGTTAACGTTAAAACCCCTGTTGTTCAGTACTGTACACTTCTGACTCCTAGTTTACAGATGAATTCCTGTAAAAGGGATCATATTGTGTTAGTTGTTTTTACGGCCAGGGTTTTATGAAGGTTGAGAAATGGTTCCTATCCTCTTTAACTGTAAACTTTTCTCTGTTTCCATCGAGCATCACGCTGCCAGCCTCTCTGCTCGTGTGGGTAATGATGCGTATAGCCTGGGGTGTAATTTTATTTCCAATTTCCGTTGCCGTAGTTTTGTCCTAAATGATGTTACGCTAGCAGGGTGCAGCGCATGACTGTGTCTTCCTAATGGCTCTTTGGGTAATGAGTGCTGAAATGGGCCGGGTGCTACAAGTGCGGATCCAAGCCATCTACTTTTCACGCTCTCTTTTCGGTCAGTGTGTTTTATTTTTCCTCCCATCAGGCCACAGATAGAGGCATTTACTTTTGAACCTCGTTTGGCCTATTAGAGCATTTTTTTTTATGACAGACTGACATTCAGAATGGATTCACGCTAAGGGCTGTGAGGGAGACACAGCGAACACTTTATCCGCTCTTTTGACATTGAGAAACAATAAATCACCTTCAATTAGAAAGTATTGGGGGTTTATAGCGGTCCCTAATGTTCCCTCATATTTCACACTGATTGTTGTTGCCCATAGCGACGGGCCAGCCAATAGCTAGCAGATACACCTGGAGTGGTAAATGATGAAGCGGGGGGGGGGGACAGAGTGCTGCTTGCTCCTGCATGGTTACCCATGTCCAGCGATGGGCTTCGCACCCCTGGGGAGTGAATTATTACCTGTCAGATGTGAATCCCCCGCCTCATCTATAACCCAGGCCTGACACGGGGCCGGCCAGACCCGCACCGCAGCACATCCTCTGGGCCTTGGCCTTCAAGCCTGGCCTCCTCTCTCTGGGAGAGGAGAATGGATTAGGCTTCCGTCACAGCCACTGCACGTGGCTTAGGAAAATGGCCTTTTCTTCTAGGTAACCTCTGATGTATTCATACATGTGTGTGCGCGTACGTATCCGTCTACGCTCACAAACGTATGCGCAGACATCCATACATGGAGGAAATTGTGTCCGAGTTTGGCTGGTTTTGTTTGCTTGTGGGTTTTTTTTGGGGGGGGGGGGGGGTGCGAGGATCATACTCAAATAACAGCTGAGCCAATTCCAAGTAATCAGCCATAACGGGGACCTGAGACATTAGTGAAGTTAAATAGGAATTGCTTATCACACTGACACCGGTCGCTGACACCAATTTGCCACATCGCGTTCAGACTTCCTGTGGCCGGAAACGTGCCTGACACGACTCCAGTTGGCTTCAACATTAACACCTCCAACCTCAGGCTGCTCTTTGACTGGGGGCCGAAGAAAAACACCATAATGATAAACACGGGGGGGGGGATATCACAACGAACCCTGAGCTGAGGGACACGGTGGTTCTGAGAAGAAGGGGGAGTGTGTCCTGGCGTTCACCTTGGACAAGATTCAGACCTCAACCGCCATTGCCCCTACTGCTGTTGGACAGACTGACTGGCTTCAAGGGGCTTTCTAAACCATTTCTCTGGGGCTTTAACCCGTTGTCCAACACGGCGTAGTCCTGGCTGAGCCGCGGGGGGGGGGGGGGGGCGACAGCTGCCTCACGGTGGGTTCTGTGGGGCCTCTCCAGCTAATGTGCGGTACCACAAGTTCAAAACCATCAAGCACACATAAACACACAGCGCGAGAGGGAGGGGGAGGTGGAGCGAGCATTCTGGAGGAGCCACATGCGAACAACTGTCCTGGATCCTTTCATTTCTCTCACGTACCGTCTGTTTTGCTGTGACAAACCAAAGCGCGGTTGAAGTATGCACGGGCAAACCAGCTACCCTGGATGAAAACGCCGCGTGCAGAATTGCGTTTTAGTGCTGAATTTTATTTTTTTTTAAAGAAAAATTATTCCTTATTTTGGTTATTTCAGTGTTTCCAAAAAAAAAATAAAAACCCAGAGCAGTTTTATGCTGTGGTGCACAGTGTGATGCTCGCACGCAGACGTGCACACACACACACACACACACACACACACACACACACACACACACCGCCGCACGCGCCCTGACTGCCGTGACAGTGAGGATGAGCTGCTTACCGAACTGTCATCTTCGGGAATGTCGGGATAGCTGGGCCGTGAGAGCTAAATCACGTTGGGCTGGAACCAGCAGGCAGGGTAAGTCACAGCGGCATGGCCTCACTGTTCGGCCTTCTCCCTCCTTTCTGCCGCTGGCGTTTCTTCACACCAGATTACGGCGTGATGACTAACTCCGTTTCATTGGGCCTCCACATTCAGCTGCGCCCCCCCCCCCCCCATCGCACAAGCAGCCTTTTGTAGCTCGCCCCATTGGTATGCCAGCATTACGGGCCCAAGTCCGCCAGCTATGGCCCGGCGCCTGCAGGACGAGCTCGGTGCTAGGCTCATGTCCACTGCTGTCCCTTTTTAATTGCTCTCATCTCTGGATATAAAATGGAGCCCGCAGGACGGGGGCCCCGTGTTTTTAATTGCTGC
Organism: Brachyhypopomus gauderio; assembly: GCF_052324685.1. Lineage (NCBI taxonomy): Eukaryota > Metazoa > Chordata > Actinopteri > Gymnotiformes > Hypopomidae > Brachyhypopomus > Brachyhypopomus gauderio. The sequence continues at coordinate 696,029 of NW_027506883.1, forward strand.
TGGCCATACGTAGCGGTTATCGATTTCTGCACTGTGTGGAGATTTAGAGGTGCTGTGATCTGTGGCCTAAATGATCTCTTAATCACTTTATAATGGAACGACTCCTCCTGTCACATTGATTAGCTGCTTGCGCTGAAATAGTTGGAGAGCTTTAACTTTGTAATCTGGTTTGAACTCTCTGGGCCTTGTTACAGTGTTTACCACAGAGGCTCCCTGCAGCCGGTGTGATGATGTCTGCATACAGCTCTGGAGCGGGGAAAGAAAGCACCATTACACGTGCTGCAGATCCCCCCCTGCAATAAAAGCTTCAAGTCCTTTTAAAAGGGTTCACCTCCTTTGTGTAACAAAGTTATGCATTAGAAAACGGGGCTTGAACAGAAGAATCGGGCATTAAAATGTTAGAGTGCATTCTTCAGGCCCCACCTCGGAGATTAGCTTTTAGCACTTTAAAACCACTCAGAACCTGTTTGAGCATTCAGGTTTGCTCTCGGGCTCTCTGTTGTTCTGGCTGGTGCTCCCGAGAGTCCAGAAATGAGGAAACTAGAAGGTTCATGGAGAAAACCTGCTCCGTCTGAGAATACTTCCACCATTTGCTAAGTTGTGTTAGGCTTCTTCAAAATAATTATTTACTTCACACCAGCTTTTACCTGTTTCTGGATTTTTTGGTATTTTAGAATTTAATGATGCTTTTCAGCACAATGGCCAACATGGAATTTTAAACATCTCTGCAGGATTCAGTGGTGAGTGAGTAATAGTTGACTGCCTCGCTGCGTTTTTTAAAAAACGAGTGGTTTTATGGCTCTGAAGAGTGAAACGGAGCAGGAAATTAAAAGGCTGAAGATAAGGATTATTTATTTATTTTTATTTTATTTTTTTTCACTTAAAAGTTGCAGCTCCGCCCGGTAGAGACACATTGACTCAGGACAGCGGGGCGTCCGACCCTCAGAAAAGCCTTCATGGTGGAGTTGAGATGTTCATTTTCCAGTGACGGCGGCCTTGTGTGCAGGCACGCTACTGGGAGTTGTTCAGTGTGAATCCAGTGTGACCATATGCACATTATGTAAATCCCTCCAATTTCCCAGGCATCCATAAATAGAAGTCTCCTTTGACCTTCATGGAGTGAATCTTGGCGCGGGTGGGTCCGTGTGTGTCCTCAGAGGAGCAGGACAGAACAGAGTCGTCTGTGTGAGGCTGCAGTCTGGGGGCGGGGCCTGTATGTCGAGAACGAGGGATTGGTTCAGACTGACACGGGTTTAAGATTAGAAATGGGCACTGAGCTCTTGGTAAGGTTCTGCGAACCCCGAGTGCGTTTACTAGAACAGCATCTATTTCTAGTGCTGGCTGCACGGGGGCGGGGCAGGGGAGGGCGGGGCAGGGGGGAGGCGGGGTTGGCAGACTCACTGTCATATAAAATATCTTTTTGGCAGTGGGCCAAACACCACCAGGGCCCCCAGTCCCCCCCCCCCCCCCCCCCCCCCCCATTCTTCCTCCATTCCTCCAGTGTGTCTCACTGTAAACTACACGATGACTCAGTTCTGTGTGTGTGTGTGTGTGTGTGTGTGTGTGTGTGTGTGTGTGTGTGTGTGTGTGTGTGTGTGTGTGTGTGTGTGTGTGTGTGTGTGAGAGAGAGAGCAGGCTATTTCTCATGGCCTTTGTCTTTGTAAATTATTTTATGCATTAGAATTGAGAGTTGACTCTGGTGTGCCAAACTGACACACACCTCTAAACTCCTGGTCTAGAGCTACCAGATGTCTTCATTTCATCCTTCTTTATTGCTTTTTCACATTATCTCTCTCTTGGCCATTGGCTTATCCCAACAGAGCAATCTTCACCACGCACTGATGTGTAAAAAGCAACTCTCTGTAAACAAATCAGCCTCACACAGAGACATTACCTTGAACACTCCGCCTCACCTGCACATAACCAGATTAGACATGAGCACAAATATCACTCGTCTTTCATTATTATTTACTTTTTAGATTTTTATTTTCTTATTTATTTCTTTATCACTTCTTTTCTCTCTCTCTCTCTCTCTCTCTCTCTCTCTCTCTCTCTCTCTCTCTCTGACTAAATTCAGTGTGCTCGTAGGAGGCGGGTGACGTCACTATGCGTGATGGTGAGTTGCAGCACTCTGAAATAATCAAGTCCGTTTCTCAACCCTCTCTCATTCATTGTCTTCTTATATATTATAGCGAGGTAGCAAAATATTGCAGAGTAGGTCATGTTTCCTGAGAAACAGGACATTTTGGTCAGAGGTCCTTCATGAGCTGCCAAGCAAAGTGTGTGTGTGTGTGTGTGTGCGTGTGCGTGTCAGAGAGAGAGAGCACGAGAGAGTGTGTGTGGGTCAGTCTGGTCCAAGTTCCATCTCTTGGGTGAGTCAGTTGGAATATATATATATATATATATATATATATATATATGCTTGCCTGTGTGCGGATGGAAAAGAGAGAGAGTTTATGGAGAGGGAGGGGGTCATATGTGAGCAAACGCAGGCTTGATGGGACCGTTGCCTGCCAAATGTCTAACTGAGCGTTGGAAGCGTTGGGTTTCTTTGTGAGTCGTGGCCCGTCTCAGCTGGGCCCTCCATTCATGCTCATTGATTCTCGTTGTGAAAGGTCCACACGGCGGGAGCGTTAGCACAAAGAGGCACATGGAGTTAAACAACATTCTGGTGGAAATATTAGTTTCTGGTTTGACAAAAACATTGGCAGTATGTATACTGTACGTTTCTTTCGTGCTTAAATGAAACTATCAATTACTGTCGACTGCTATAAGTGTTCCATTAGTCTCCTTAACACAGTAAGCGTGCGGTGCTCAGTAAAGCCGGCCTGGAGCTCTGTGTGTGTCTGTCCTGTTTTCAGTTCAGATGCGTGCTGGTTTTTCCTCCCCCAAATTAGCATGATAACGCCCTGGAGATGGAAACGGAGAAGAGCTAACCGTGTCTCTCTCTCTGTCTGTCTCTCTCTCTCTCTCTCTCTCTCTCTGAAACAGCAGCTTATTAACATACTGAATGATTCATTGGTTAAACCGGCACTCTGATCTTCTCCATAAATCTCTGGTATCGTTGACCAACAGTAAATGGGGGAATAAAGGCACATCTCCCGTCTTTTTCTTTGTGGTTAATGTAGTGTTTGGTTAATACGCTCATTTCCACAGCTCTTATTCCATATTAATCCCATCCTGGAGGGGCCTACACGAGAACATCGTGGACATTCTTCTTCTTCATGATTTGTCACTGTCCCGAGTGTGAGAGGAACGCTACTTGGAGAGATGCGAAGCACCGAGCTCGGTCCAACGTTTTCCACTGTGTGTCTGCCACACGTTTGAATTGGAGTCGTTTCTGCCGTTGAGACCGTGCGGAAGTGCCAGTGGTAAAAGGCGTCTGGCTGAAGAAATGGTGTTGTGTCCAGGTGCCTGCAGGACCACCCAGCAGTTCTCTCCTTCTCTCCTTTATTTTTCTTCCTTTTTTTTTTTTTTTTTAATAAGCAATCCAGACCAAGTCAGCTCTGTTGCTCTTTGTAAAACCCGACACCCACTGCACTGAATGGACCGACCCAAGTTCCAGCCTTCCTCCCCAACACAATCCCACCGTGTCATGGGGTCGTACGTTAAGCAGCACCGTGGCCCACATAGTCAAGAGATTGATTTCCTTCAGTGGCAGTGGTGTTCGGGGATGGAGATGATTCAGGTCAAATCATTTACCCCCTGCGAGGGGAGGGTGAGCAGACGAATGCACTGTTGAACGGAGGAGCAGAGGGCATTCTGCCTAACGTCTTCACAGAGCTTTACCACGGCCCAAAACGAGAGGGGGCAGACTTGTTTTTAGCAATCTAGCTGCTTGTTTAGATTTATTGCAGCCGTTTATCACCCCCCGCCCTCCCCCACCGGTTCTGCTGAGATGGTACAGTCGGCTAGGCTAGACCTTCATGTCTTCTCACTGACAGGACTCCAGGATTCCTGGTTGATTGTTTAGCTCCATGGCAGTGTCTGGATTACTCAACTGAATTATGCATTCGTTGCAGTCATGCCTCAATGCCGGCAGAGAGCCTCTTACCTGCATTTACACCTAATTTTAGCTGATCGTCAAGATCCTTGTTCATTGTTGGAGGCATTTTCTGCCTGTTTTGTGTTCAGTCAGCTTAGCGGTGTGGATTTAGTCTGATAGTCATGCTAAAGTGGACCGATAACGGAAGTGCACTTCTGTGTAGAAAGAAGTTTTTAACTCCTCTATTAAGCCGCCTCACTTTTGTGTATGTATGGATGTGTTCATATATCCGTGTGTCCGTGTGAATCCATGCACGTGTATAGCTGCATAACTGTAGTGCCCTGCGTATTAAATGGTCCTCATAAGCTTCAGAGCTTCATGTCAGATAATGATCTGCTAAATCTTTGTGCCTCAGACATCATTAATCAATCTATGAGAAAGCAGCTGGTGATTCTGACCGTTCCTCTTCCGTTCGGAGACGCCGTGCTGTCTTTTGCCTTCCATGGTCTGGCTGTGTGTCGTGTGGCTTTGCGTCTGTGCCAAAACAGTATTTGGTGAGGACATTTTCTACAGATGCCATGAAAGATTTCTGTTCAGAGAGGTATTTGTTCTTCAAATCTATACCTAACACAGGACTCCCGAAGTGTGCAGGGTGTTGTCCCGTTAAGCCAGCCGCGATCCCAGAGTCCTGGATGGTAAATACCCCCCCCACACCCTGCTCTTCATCAGTCTCCATCTAATTTCTCTCCTTATCTTTCAAATGTCTTCAAATTTTGTCACTTGGTTTAGCGTAGTCAATATTGTTTAGCTGGTTTAGTATAGTCAGTATAGTTTAGTTGGATCAAATGGTTGAGATCTCATGAAAGCCAAAGGTTTAAGATTTATATATCCTCTTACATTTCCCAATGTTTGTATTTGCCTACGTGTAGATGGCTCAAATATTTCAAGAATGAGGGAACGGTTGTGTGATTTTGCAATCACAGCACACTTTCATTGAAGCTTGATTGTAAACCCTGAGCTGTAAGACATGTGGTGTATATACTGTGGGTTGACAGACGTTTATGCTGTACTAAAGTCTGTCCAAAAACTTGTTTCATTCCAAACTCCTTAATGCAGTTTGGTTTGCAAATTAGGTTCTAGTAGACATTCAGTTGCTCCACAGTTGGAAGTATTTTCTAGCCCCAAAGGTTTAATATGGGACATTTGGGAACAATTTTAAAGGCTCGAAAATTAGGATAACATTAAGAGGCCTCGATAGTCTGCTTTTCCTCCCCCCTTTCCCATGTATGGTAATCATAGTATGATTTTTTTAAGAAGATGGAAATGATGAAGAAACATATATATATATGCAGCATAAATCTCAATAAACCACTGGCCAGTTGCCTGGCAAGTATCACACAAACCCAAAATAAAGCAGCACAGATGCACTCGAGTTGTATTACTCCATTTTTACGGTTTCTGCTGGATATTCTTGGCTGCAGTAATGCAAGCCGTGTTTACGGGGGGAGCCAGTAACAGTGGAAGATGAACTGGGAAGATACAGTGAGGCATGTCGCAGAATTGCGATAGACTTCACTCTGTTCCTGAACCCGAACCGTGAGGAGCAGGAAAGTACAACCTACCCCAGCGCTTATCTGACATTCTGCCTTTAAAACCTCGGAGGAATGCTGCTCTAACCAGAACGACCTGTCCAGAGACACCCTGTTACAGCTGGGCAACAAATCACCCTCGTCCTGATCCGGGACCAGTTTCTGTTCTGTGCCGATAGTTTCACTTTGGGTTAAAAAGTCAGACTGACCCAGAAACAGCACTCGGGTTTTAAGATGTTTTGAGCTGGCCAGTTCCAGAGAATAACTGGCTTTGAGAAAATGGATTAGCTTTCGTTGTTGTCTACAAAATATCTTGGTGAATTTGAGGCTTGGAACTGAACTTCTGTTGCACTCCTAAATTTTGGATTTGTCACAAACGAAATGGGCCGTGAGGAGCTTTGTGAAAATGCCCCAGGATCCCGAGAGCGCTTCAGGTCAGTGCTTTCAGACGCCAGGCTGAGCTCCGTAGCCCCGGTGCGCTTTTAAGGCTCTCACAAATGAGCCCTGGGAATGTTATCACTCACCGTTTTGCAAATATTGGATTTTCAGGTAATCTCCGTCTTCCACTTTCGCAGGTTCCTCAGAATTGCCTTAGTCACAAAAGGCCTTTAACATTTTCTAGTGGTCTATAATTCATAGATTTTTAATTTCAAGAATTAAGAGGTCTCTCTACAAAGGCATAACTAATTTAGCCTGCCCTGAGGGGGCTTTGTAAGTTGAAGCTTATTTTACGATATTAAGCCTGACCGTTATTAGATCAATTCTTCTCATTTATTGTCTACATTATTCTTCATTAAGATGAGGCGCGTCCAGACACAATGTAAGCAAGTCTAACACACTTGGCGTTTTGTGAGGAAGACGAGGAGGAAGCGACAAAGGATGACAGAGAAGAGAGGAGCGTGAGACATGAGCGTGAGACACGCAGAGCGAGGGAGAGGGGCCAAGTCACAAAGAAAGGCGGATGGGGGGGGGTGGAGGAGGCGGAGGAGAGCATCACCGTGACGCAGGTCTGCTTAAGGAAGGAAGCTGGCAGCGGGGGGGAGCTTGCACGCAACAGATTGAAGGAACAGATTGCGCTCTGAGACGCCCCGAGATTTGGAGAGATTCACAATGGGATTTGTAGAGATTTGGTTGGAAATCTGTCCATAATGAATATTAAGTGAGCAGTTCCTCCATGTTCATGAAGTCCATTGTTTTCTCTAAACGTTATGACTGTTTTCGGTTAGCTGTCCTTGGCATGGCGTCTCTGTGCTGCGATGTGTTTCACTTAGTAGCGCATCTAGTACAACGTGCAAAAAAATGATTTGTCTCGAATATTCTGTGATATTAAATATGATGAGTGATGAAAAAAGCTACAGATGAGTCAAACGAGTAAGAAGGCCAATAAATGTGTGTTATGGGGGAAACACTGTGACAGAACTGTTTGTAGTGAAGTAACTGTGTGTCTGGTTCAAGTGCATTTGGAGAGCAGGAACAACTTTGATAGCATTTTTGTTTTTGCTTCCCTCCCCCAGACGGAGGAATGCCACAGATTCACGCGGCGAGTCCAGCGGTTTATCAGACGCACGTCACCTCACCTTTGACATTTGTCACAAATCCAGCAGCGTCATTGGACAAGCACCGAGGTAGGAACCAATGGGAAGCCATTCGCTGAACTCTTGGTCTCCAGAATCTTTCGTGTTATTTCTTCTTGACCTCTTGAACCTTTGTTGATGTTTGCTTGGTTGAAGCACAATTGTACTTTCTGAAGAAAGGCGGGTTTGATTTGGCCGAAAATTGAAGCCTTGGGCAGCTGCATTATTTTAGTCTGGCTGGTCGCCGCAGGACGTTGGGTGGGATTTATTTATCTATTATTTATTTTTTTGAACAATTTGAACAGTAACACATACAGAATACACTCTCCCCAAAACTACAAATACGCTGGTCTGTGGGAATAAATCAGATGCAGGTTCAGCTGCTGATTGAGGAAAGTGTGCAGGCAAAAGGAGAGAGAGAGGGAGGGAGGGAGAGAGGTCAAAAATAAAATGAGAGAGAGGAGAAAGTGGAGTTTTGAGGAAGGAGAGTCCCGACAGACTGAGAGGGTGTGAAGGAATGGACCAGAAATGTGAAACATGGCCCGAGTCACAGAGGAGCCCTGAACACCAAACAGAAGACGGACTCGGTGTCTCAGAGTTCCTGAATGGGCTTCACCAGATCTCGGCTACACTGAACCACTCACCACAACACCCCAAGTCAGCAAACCACTGGACCTGCAGCTCTTGTGACTAGAAACACCTCACACACACACACACACACACACACACACACCTGAAGACGGTCTGGAGGGGTTGGCGGTGGTGATGTGCCCTCTCTGGTGTTTGGAGCAGATGGCCGGCCAGCTGCAGGTCTGGCTCTGACCTTGGTGCAGTAAGCAAGCAGCCCAGTCCTCCCACGCTGCCCTCGCTACTCTGGCCGCCCGCCGCCTGCTTCTGCCTCTGACAGCTTGTGGTCGGGGTTGTTCAGATGAGCTGTAGGGAGGTCTGGGTTATAAAGGGCTAGTGGTTAAGGTGTTGCCAGCAGTCTTCCAGGATATGGTTGTGTTTTAATCACCGCAGCTGAACACTCCATGTGAGTCTGCAGGTTCCGTAATCTAATGCAGGACTGTGTTTGAGGCGGGAGGAGATGGGGGGGGGGGGGGGTGTCTGGGTAATAATTGGGGTGAATGGGTCCCCAGGGCTGATGGAGAGGCCTTATTAAGGCAGCTGGACTTGTGTGTGAGTTCTCACCCCCTCTCCTCCCTCTCTCCCTCTCTCCCCCTCTCCTCCACTCCTCTCACCCTCCTCTCTCCCGCTTCACTGGACCAGCAGCTACAATGTTTACACCATCAGCTCTTCCATTGCATACCAGTTCAAAGTAAGACTTGAAAGACTACAAGTCAAGGCAAACCCCCCCCACCCCCCCCCCCCACCCACTGAAGGCGACACCCCCCCCCCCCCCCCAGTGAGGACAGAGTTGGACTGCTTGTTTCTTATTTTAAAATTGAAACTTTTTTACCCACTTTGTTTCCGGTGTATGAAGTTGGTCATTTTGTGCTTAATACTGAGGAGGAATTCTGACTTCAAAGCTGTGTTTCTAATGATGATGCTCAGATGGGTGGTTCTGAATTTGAATGTAGGAACACAGCAGGTGTGTGTAGGTGCTGGTCTGTGTAGGTGTGTAGGTCTGTGCAGGTGTGTGTAGGTGTGTAGGTCTGTGCAGGTGTGTGTAGGTGTGTAGGTGTGTGTAGGTGTGTAGGTCTGTGCAGGTCTGTGCAGGTGTGTGTAGGTGTGTAGGTGTGTAGGTCTGTGCAGGTGTGTGTAGGTGTGTAGGTCTGTGCAGGTGTGTGTAGGTGTGTAGGTCTGGTGCAGGTGTGTGTAGGTCTGTGCAGGTGTGTGTAGGGTCTGTGCAGGTGTGTGTAGGTGATGGTCTGTGCAGGTGTGTGTAGGTGTGTAGGTCTGTGCAGGTGTGTGTAGGTGTGTAGGTCTGTGCAGGTGTGTGTAGGTGATGGTCTGTGTAGGTGTGTAGGTCTGTGCAGGTGTGTGTAGGTGTGTAGGTCTGTGCAGGTGTGTGTAGGTGTGTAGGTCTGTGCAGGTGTGTGTAGGTGTGTAGGTCTGTGCAGGTGTGTGTAGGTGTGTAGGTCTGTGTAGGTGTGTAGGTCTGTGCAAGTGTGTGTAGGTGTGTAGGTCTGTGCAAGTGTGTGTAGGTGATGGTCTGTGTAGGTGTGTAGGTCTGTGTAGGTCTGTGTAGGTGTGTGTAGGTGTGTAGGTCTGTGCAGGTGTGTGTAGGTGTGTAGGTCTGTGCAGGTGTGTGTAGGTGATGTTCTGTCTTTCCCTTGGTCTATTAATTGTGCTCTTCCTCTAGAAATTCCACTGTGTCGTTTTATGTCAGATTTGAGTCTTTATGGTCATGGGGAATTTCCTTTATTTGCAGATGCGTCTGCAGTATATTTTCCATGAAGAAGAGGCCATTATTAATCACTGGGTGAGTGAAGAACTTCTCAAAGGTTGACGTGATATTTGAGATCAGATTGTCACTTCATTTGGGAAAATGGAATCCATTCTGTTTACTACAATGACTTTTAAAAAAAATCTGAAATGTTTTAGTGGCTGCATTGCTTGTAGTAGGTGGCTAAATGATTTGGGTGGAGTTAGATATGAGCTTAGATGAGATTGTCTTAGGCAGGTATGTAAGAACGGAAATATGGTCTTGTGCAAAGCCGTTTACATTATTCTGTTTTCTTAACACAGTGTGGACACTTGCTGCAATTTTCTTATTAGGCTCAAGTGAATATTTATACTTGCACAGATGCAAACCCTGCCACAAAAGTTTGTAATTGGACTCATTGATTCATTGGAGATGTTGAGATTGTTCTTTCTAAATCACTTCGATTCACAGTTTGCTTTGGAACAGAACATCGGAACTCCACTTGTGTCTTAGGTGACTTACCTCAGTGTGTTTTGTGAACAGAACAGTGTAGGTGACATTTTCTCACCTGTGTGTGTGTGTGTGTGTGTGTGTGTGTGTGTGTGTGTGTGTGTGCATCTCTGTGTTAATATTTCGGGCTCTTTTTTGTCCTCTATGGTTCGCTCCTGTACAATGAATTAATGCACTGAACATCTGACCAAAATCTGGCATCTTCACCTCCATGGTTCCTCCACTCTGACCTCTCACATCGACTGCTGTGAACATCTCTTCTGCCTCTGCTCATAACAAAGAGAAGAGCATGAAGACCCACCATCATTGTAGCTGCGGTCATCTCTCATATCTGCGTCTTGTTCCTCAGTGTCTCTCCTCACTCCCTCCGTCCTGGCCTCAGCGCCGTGTCCTGGAGGTGCTGTCTGTGCCGCTCCGTGTCTGTGCCGGCCCACTAGTCACTATTCTCTCCTGTGTGCTCAAGGCCGACTCGTGTACCGGGGCAATTAATAACCAGTTGAGCTGGTAATTAACAGTTGTATTAGCAGGAGCTTCAATTGGTGTGAGGTGGACACGTCTCCTTCAGTCCTCCTCCACGTGGTAATACGTCTCCAGACGTGCGCCGACATATTAGCACGCTGTGCAACTGGTGTCCTGGACACACTGGACCCTGTTGACTGGGGGTACTGGTGTCCTGGACACACTGGACCCTGTTGACTGTGGGTACTGGTGTCCTGGACACACTGGGCCCTGTTGACTGGGGGTACTGGTGTCCTGGACACACTGGACCCTGTTGGACTGGGGGTACTGGTGTCCTGGACACACTGGGCCCTGTTGACTGGGGGTACTGGTGTCCTGGACACACTGGGCCCTGTTGACTGGGGGTACTGGTGTCCTGGACACACTGGGCCCTGTTGACTGGGGGTACTGGTGTCCTGGACACACTGGACCCTGTTGACTGGGGGTACTGGTGTCCTGGACACATCGGGCCCTGTTGACTGGGGGTACTGGTGTCCTGGACACACTGGGTCACCGCTAGAGGTTCTTTCATATTGAGAGCAGAATAGCAAGAGTAGGAGTTAAATGAGAGGAAGAGGAGGATAAAGGGGGAAGAGGAAGAGGACCAGATGCTCCTTCTGTTCTCTTCATCAAATTGGTTTCTAAGAACCATGCTCCGTGTGTGTGTGTGTGTGTGTGTGTGCGCGCGCGCGCATGCGTGTTTACCCACATGTGCATGTTTGCGTGTGTGTGTGTTGGTTGTTTGTTAATCCTCCCACCGTAGCTGAGACGCTCTTCCCTCACACTCTTCTCACACTCTCCTGCACCCCCAGGTGCAACCGGCCGTTCCTCGGGGTCCTTCTAATCCTGCGTGTGCCGCTGCAGAGATTGCAGCCTTCTCAAAGCTTTCCATCAGCAGGCTTCAAAGTGACGGGGTGAGAAAGGGGCCTGGACCGGGGTGGGAGGGAGGCGAGCGGCCCGCGGGTCAGCCAGAACCTTTACCTGAGTGTTTTCCATTATAGCACACCGAGACCCGGAGCCCTTGTGGGTAGAACTCGGGCAGATGAGGAGGGGAGGCTTAACGTGTGGTGACGGATTAATCCCCCCCCCCCCCCCCCCCCCCCACACCCTCCTCCCCCCCCCACGCACACCACATGCACGCTCACACTCCCCTCTGCATTTTAAACGCTGTTTTCACTAAGTTGCACGGCAGTAGCAAAGTGTAAAGGTATTTCCAGTTGAAGAAGTTACTGCGGTCCTCATATAGCAGCGTACACGGCTGTGCCTTTAAAGTTTCCCTTTGGGGAAAACTTTATGTGGTGTTCATTTAAGATTTATAATATCTGTGTTTGTTTTGTCTGTAAACTTTAATTGCAATAGTGCTGGGCATTAATACTCATAGTCCAACTTTTTACTGTGTGTGTTGTGTTGGATATTGAGCGGAAAAAAATGCTTTCATAATGCTGTAATTGTGTTTGGGATTTCTTGTTTAGGTTTTTTTCTTTCTTGTCCGGAGCAGTGAGGGGTTCGTCCGGCCGCTCGGAGGGGCAGCGGCGTGCGTGGGATTCTTTAGCTCACGCAGAAATCACTAACAGATCTGGTGTCTGGACGAGCATGTGGTCATGAGCTGGGCAGAGCGCTCGCGTGACGTTGACGATCGCACTACCGTTTCAGACGTGTTTGTAGTAGCGGTGCGTGGGAAAGACAGTGGTGGTGTGACCGTGAACTCCAGCTCGGCGCCGTACGGCTCCCGGGCCCCGTGGGCCCGTATGTTTCTGGTCTCCCGCTCCTACTGAGGGCCCGAACCAAGCCCGCTCTCTCTCGCCGCCGTGCTGGCCAGCGGAAGGAACTGACCGTGGGGTGATGCTGTGTGTCCCCCAGGGGGGCAATTGTGCTGTTGCATTTGGTGTGTTGTAAACGGGTGGGGGGGGGGGGGGCGGCATGTTGGAGGTTTTATCCTCCCTCTCCTGACATCCATTTATTGCTTTTCTTGGCATTGCTTGTGTGAATTAAAACTCGTTGCGTTCATGTTTACTGATCTGTTTAACTGGCTGAATTCAGCCAATGAGAGACACACTCCGATTAAATTGAGTGTAGATCTCTGACTTTAGCAGGAGTCTGGCCGAGAGCATCTCTGCTAAACGGGGCGGAGGCTGTGGGCCCGACTCCCCACCCGTTAGAACGCTCTAAAAGCAATTAGTTGAGGCAGCGGATAAAGAGACGGGACCTTGGCTAGCTCTGCAGATCTCAGCTCCGTCTTAGGTTCACCTCTTTTCTCTTCCCTAACAAAAAGACAAGCGTACGTTGTGACGGCCGTGTCTCGGGCTGTTTTTGTGTGCTGCATTACCGAAGGTGGTGGCGGACGTGTGTGTGATGTTTTTGTTTTGCACCGTGGGTGCTTTTAATTCAGGGGCTGGTTCCTGAAGGGGGTGGGGGGGGGGGGGGGCGGGTAGAAAGTCTGTCATTCTGTGGACTCATTAATGTAATATAACTAAACACTTTGTGGCGGTATTCAAGAGGCCTTGCTGTTGAAAGGCCTGATTGGAGTAAAGGGATGATGGGTGTGAAGGAGCTATTAGACCAGATGAGGACACACTTTGCCTCTTCTAGGCTTTAATGTCAGCACAGTGCCACACATCCTGCAATTAGCTTAAGTGTCGTCCTGTCCCGACCCCCAGCAGCCCCCCCCCCACCCCCCCAACTTTGAGCGATTATCCCTCTCTCCTCTCCATAAGAAAGCTCCAGCTATTAAAGCCCCCCCCCCCCGCCCCCCCAGTGCTGATTTCCACTGCTTGATGTCATATTGCCACAACGTTACGTATCTAATAGCGAGGACAGACGGGACTTTTGCCTAAGTGCCGCCTTGATTGCTGTTGTTGCACGAGGCTTCGTTTGTTTACCGTGCGAGTCCCTGGCTCACCGCGCTCTCCGCAACACGCCACCACGTTTCATTAGCTTCCTCCTCCACCGCCCCCCTCTGAAGTGAAGCCGTTTGATTATCTGTGATTAATCAGACGAAAGTCTTGTTTGTGTTGTACGCTTCTGATTGGTCTTCACGTGGCCTTCGCAGACTCCCAGGACTGACGTCTGTGTGCTCTCTGCGCAGTCACGTGTTCTTGCTGGAAACGTCTGCACTTTGTCTGCGAAATGAGGGTAGGTCTCGAGTCTGGTCTCCGCTCAGCAGGGCGGGAGTCTCTGGACACGACTGCCCACCAGCTGAACTGGTGTCAGTGTCTGAAAGCAAATTAGTCGAAGTGTCAAACTTGTGCGCTCACAAACGAGCGTCTTCTGTGGGCGCGTCTCGCAGCCGGGGAGGTTCAGCTGCGTTCAGGCGTCACCGGGCCGTTGCAGCCGAGTGGCAGAACCAGCCAGGTGGCTGATGGGACAGGACGGGCCCCCCGTGAGTCACTGGAGGCTTTTGTGTAAGCTCACGCCATCTCAACGTAAGAGCCTTGTACTGCTAAACGAACCACATGTTACACAATCGACTGAGACAAAGCAGACAAGAGATCTCTTGTTTGTCGTGGGCAGAACGTTATGGGTGGTGCGAGACGTGTGCTCACCGGGCCACCGTACATGCCGCGGACGCTCGGCTGCAGCTGGAGGCCGGGTGGGATCATCTGATGGTGTTTGGACACAATTTAGATTAGATTGTGAGACGGTGGTGAAGGATGAGCTCGCCTCGCTGGTGAAAGATTTCTCTGAACTACTTTCCGCGAGATTTCGCTGGAGTGAGTTGAGTCACGAGGGCGGCAGGTTTCTCTCTGGCGCTGGGCCCGCGGCTCCTTTCTGCCGCTCGCTTCCGTTTCGGGTGATTTGCATACTGAAGTCCCGCAGGTCCGGCTCACCGGCGCCGCATTAATTGTTTGTGTTGCAATCAACAACAAAGTACTTGTGCTTTTCCCCCCCCTCATCCTCTGAGCAACCAATACGAAGAAATATGAGGAAAATTAGCCACTTGAGGCCTGTGTGTGTGTGTGTGTGTGTGTGTGTGTGTGTGTGTGTGTGTGTGTGTGTGTGTGTGTGCGCACGGCCGCACTCCACCAAGGGACAAAAGAAATACCTGGAGCGTTGTGGCCTGTGTTGCCACTATACTCGTGCACTTGAGTGGATTGGTTTTTGTCTGATTGCTGAACGCTCTCTGCTGATGTCACTTGTGCACGTTGGAGTCTCTGTGTGCAATCAGAGGTTGTGCACCACTCGCTCCTCTGACCTCCGTCTCTACGGTGATGAATGACCTCGCCATGGAGGCAGACGTGGCCAGATACTGCCACTAAATCTCCATCCACAAAGCCCTCAGCCTGCCTGAAGACCCTGGCTGGTGTGGACCTGCGTGTGGACCTGCGTGTGGACCTGGCTGGTGTGGACCTGGCTGGTGTGGACCAGGCTGGTGTGGACCAGGCTGGTGTGGACCTGGCTGGTGTGGCCTGCGTGTGGACCTGCATGTGGACCAGCGTGTGGACCTGCGTGTGGACAGCTGGGGTAGTTGATTATTCTGCCCATTCATCTTCATTGAGGATCTTCATGTTGGGCTTGTTCTTTTAGATCTGCTCTCCATCCTGATCTTCTCCAGCACGTCGTTTGTGAGCTGTGATGGCTGAAGTGGCTCTGAGGAGGTGTGTGTGTGTGTGTGTGTGTGTGTGTGTGTGTGTGTGTGTGTGTGTGTGGTGTGTGTGTGTGTGTGTGTGTGGAAGCAGGAAACGTATTAGTGTAGTTAGTGCCCTCACGCTGGGGGAGCACTGGGTTCCTCTCAGCTCCATCACCTGCCTCCCGCCCTGATCACGCGCCCCGCCCCACTCCTCCACCTGCTCGGGTCTAATCAGAGAGACGGGCCTGCTGTGATCAGCTCTTCCCGCTGTGAGCGGCCTCTCCGCTCCTCAAGCTTTGCTTCTCTTTGACGGTTTCTGACTCCACTTCTAAGGTTCGTCTTTCTGAAGGTTTCAACAGAAGATTCCCACCGTTGTATTAATTATTCCCAGACATGAAAAGCTTCGTTGGAGATTCCAGCTGGAACCAGTTCAGGGCGGGACGTGTGCCCTCTGTCACACGCTGTCGCCAGGCCACGCCCCCTCCAGGCCACGCCCAGTTCTCTGCACCAGAACAATCCCATCAGGCTGAAGACACCTTCTCACCAACCACCAGTCAGCCACACTTTTTATTTCATGAGCGATTTATTTATTTATTTCATCCCTTCTTTCCTCCGACTTTCTGAAGCTTGTTGCTTTTGATAAAAGTAAGTTCAGTTGGAAAGCTCAGAACTCCGAGACCACCATCTGGGTTACCATGGAGACTGTAGGTTCTGTTGCCCCAAAGTGGAGAGCTGCAGTTCTGAAGCACTTTTAATTGCCCCGTCACACGCCGGCGTGGAAGTGTTCGGGTTGTAGCTCTCGCCACACAGAGGACCGGTTTGCTCCCAGCCGGGGTCACGGAGAGGTGAAGCACCTGGGTGGGGTCCTGGCACACCGCCCGACTGGGTCACACCTCCACCAGGCAGTGTGAAACACCACCCTCACACGGTGTTCCTCCAACCCAGACCTCCTCCACCTGCTGGGGGGAGGGTGAAGGGTTCCTTTACACCTGAGACACGTCGCATCTTGTTGCAGAAGCAGAAATGCCGAACTTCACACCCACGATTGAGTAGTGAGTAGTTTAATCAGTAAATGGTTGTGGAGGGTTCCTGTACTGTTGGGTGTGTCCAGCACGGCGTTGTGACCCGGGCCAGCGTGTGGGGGACGGGAACCCGGG
>NW_027506883.1:712776-805276 GCF_052324685.1 Brachyhypopomus gauderio
AGTCCAGTCCTGCGTACAGTCAAGTACGACTCCAAGTGGCTACGAGGTCAGGGGCGTCACCCCGCACACGCCACACACCTCACACACACCGCACACAACCACACACCTCACACACGCTAAACACACCACACACACACACTCTGCTCGGAGAGGAAGGCCTGCCTCCTTAAAGTCTCTGTTGTGTGTGTTCCTACAGAGCCCCACTTTCTCCACGCCATTGAATACGGAAACTACGTGTATTTCTTCTTCAGTGAGATCGCTGTGGAGTACACCACTCTAGGCAAGGTGAGGTCGCCTCAGTCTGCTGACTTTGACCCAGCTTCTATCAACCACACGCTGCATTTTTTTTAGCCCGTGCAACTTTAAGAGACTTTAAATATTCTTTGGGCGTTTTCTGGGTCATGACCTTCACACGCACTTTGTGTTTAGCAGAAGTGGCAACTGTACTTGGAGCCCGTAGTGATCTGGACCGTAGTATTGGTGGGACCTGCATCACAGCGGTGTCTCTTGCCTGTAGTCATTAGCCAAAAGCCGTTAGCCAAGCAACTCTGAGCAAATTGCCCTTGCCTGTCTAACACCCACCTACCTCCACCCCCTCCTCCAGGTGGTGTTCTCCAGGGTCGCTCGGGTGTGTAAGAATGATAACGGAGGTTCTCCGCGGGTTCTCGAGCGCTACTGGACGTCGTTTCTGAAGGCGCGGCTGAACTGCTCTGTCCCCGGAGATTCCTTCTTCTACTTCGATGTCCTGCAGTCGTTGACCAACGTGCTGCAGATAAACCACCGACCTGCCGTGCTGGGGGTCTTCACTACACAGGCCAACAGGTGGCGCCATACAGACCTCTGCTGTCTTCTTTTTCCAAAGATGCCCTTAATTTAATAAACCTTATTAAAAACAGCCTAGCTTATATACAGTACACATACTATACTACATATTTTAGGACCACTGCAGTAGATTAACCCACGTCCTGCAGTTTTGTGCTCTGCCGTTGCGTTTGGGGGCTGCAGGAAGCTCGTTGCTTCTTTGTCTGGATGAAAGAATCCAGCAGAGTATTGTCCCTCTGTGCCGGGTACCAGAGTATTGTCCCTCTGTGCCGGTACCGGAGTTATTGTCCCTCTGTGCCGGTACCGGAGTATTGTCCCTCTGTGCCGGTACCAGAGTATTGTCCCTCTGTGCCGGTACCAGAGGCGTCTCATTAGTGTGGGATTAAAACAACCTCCCTCACGCCCCCCAGCATCACCGGCTCGGCCGTCTGCGCCTTCTACATGGACGACATCGAGCGTGCGTTCAGCGGCAAGTTCAAAGAGCAGCGGACCAGCGAGTCGGCCTGGACGCCCGTGCCCGATGAGCAGGTTCCCAAACCCAGGTGGGTGCAGCCCGGGGAGAGACGTGTGGTGCGCTTCGCTTCCCCGCTAAAGCTTTGTAAAACTCCACCTGCCACGTCTTGTAAACGGGCCCATATGGAACCGTACACGGGGCCGCAGAACACGGGGGGAGTGTGCAGACAGCCGAATCAGACGAGCCCGACTGCTCACGTCAGACTTCCTTACGTGATTAGATTCTTGTGTTTAAACAAGCTATTGATTGTTTGCTAACTGTGTTGGTGTTTGAATGCAACTCGGATCAGAGAGAGAAAAAAGAGCCAGTTTGGGTGATTGTTTACTTTCAGACTTCAAATAAAAAAGTGAGATGTGTTTGATATGGGGGGGGGGGTATCAGGGGACTACCTGATGAGCAGGGGCTCAGAGCACTGCAACGAATTTGTCAGCCGATTATGTTTAGTTAGAGACGCACGCACGCACACACACACACACACAATAACATTTCTTCTGGCTCTGATTAGTACCACTGGCCATCCTACGTGGAACTGGAAGCTTGGCTGGTCAGACCTGATCTTTGGGATCTTGGCTTTGGTGATAGCTGGAAGAGATGCTTGTGTGTGTGTGTGTGTGTGTGTGTGTGTGTGTGTGTGTGTGTGTGTGTGTGTGGTGTGTGTGTGTGTGTGTGTGTGTGTGTGTTAGCATTCTGGAGAAGGTGTTGTAGGTAGTGCTGTGTTTATGGTGATGGCATTCTGGAGGTGTTGTAGGTAATGTCGTGTGTGTGTGTGTTGTGTGTGTGTGTGTGTGTGTGTGTGTGTGAGTGTGTGTGTGTGTGTGTGTGTGTGTGTGTGTGTAGACCTGGTTCCTGTGCTGGTGATGGCTCTGCTGCTCTCTACAAGTCCTCTACCTCTTTTCCCGACGAGACTCTCACCTTCATCAAGTCGTATCCACTAATGGACGAGGCCGTGCCTTCAGTCAACGACAGGCCATGGTTTACACGCACCACCAGCAGGTACACACACACACACACACACAGCACTATGCATGTCACAGCAATCTGACAGCTGGTGTGCTGGTGTGAGTTGTGGGTCTCCTGCTGGGCAGACACAGTCTCCCTCCATCACATCTGTCCCTCTCACTTTCTTTCAAACTCCTTCTCGCCTTTCTCTCTGCTGTGCCCCATCTCTTCTCTCTCCCTCCCTCCCTCCCTCCCTCTCTCCCTCTCTTCTCTCTCTCTCTCCCTCTCCTCTCTCTCTCTCCCTCCCCCCCCATCCCCTCTCTCTCCATCCCTCTCTCTCTCTCTCTCTCTCTCTCTCTCTCTCTCTCTCTCTCTCTCTCTCTCTCTCTCTCTGCACACTCAGTCCTCCGCTCTAGTGCTCACACTCACAGCCGTCTGTTAGTCCCCTGAGAAACGCCACATCTCACCACCACTCGAGGGTAAACACAGACACCTGCGTCGTTTACCGTCATCTGATGCACTGACAGCTCTGTTGGTCCTTTACTAATGAGTACGTTTCCTGTGTGCAGATTTAAGCTGACCCAAATGACTGTGGACACAGCTGCCGGGCCCCTTCAAGAACTA
This sequence comes from Brachyhypopomus gauderio, assembly GCF_052324685.1. NCBI lineage: Eukaryota > Metazoa > Chordata > Actinopteri > Gymnotiformes > Hypopomidae > Brachyhypopomus > Brachyhypopomus gauderio. The sequence goes on from NW_027506883.1 coordinate 715,676, forward strand.
TACGGTTCTGTTTCTGGGCTCAGAAAATGGCCATGTTCTGAAAGTCCTCGCCAGCACACACCCCAACTCCACCTACAACAGTCAGCTCCTAGAGGACATCGATGTGTACAACCCCACCAAGTGAGATCTCTCTCTCTCTCTCTGTCTGTCTCTCTCCATCCATCCATCCCTCCCTCTCTCTTCAACTCTCTCTCTTACTCACTATGTCATTATTTTGCTTTCTCTCTTTCTTGGTTTTTCTCATTCTTTCTCTCTTGCTCACAGTCTCCCTCACTCTCTCCTCTCTCCATCTCTCTTCCTGTGTATATCTCCCTCTCTTTACCTCTTTTTACCTCTCCCCGTTACTCCCTCTTTCTCTCCATCTCTTTCTCTCCCTCTCTCTCCCCCTCTGCATCTCCTCCCCACCCCCCTCTCTCAGGAGTGAGGGATAATACCCTAGACTCTCTGAGGTTCCTCACTGATTAATTCAGTTTGTGTCTCATTGGGCCAGTTCTCCCCTAGAACTCATGAGCAGTGGTTAACTTACTCATTTAAGTCTCTTAAGTCTCTTCATCTCGGAGGCACAACACACACACACACACACACAGTAAACCACAGTGTGTACCACAGCTATCCAACAGCTGTCTGATGAACTCAAACTCATTTTGGGTTCCTCTGTTCCGTCTTCACCGCTGACACTTGAGTGTTTGTCTCAATACAACAAACCTCCACGTTTAGAGTAAGACGATGTAGTCTCACTAGACCCAAGGACGTGTTGTACCCAGCGCCACTGAAGCCATGTGACTGTCTCCGGCCTCACCAGGTGCGGTGTGCGTGGGGAAGACCGGAGGATTCTGGGACTGGAGCTGGACAAGGACCATCACGCCCTGTTCGTGGCCTTCTCCAGCTGCGTGGTGCGTGTACCGCTCAGCCGCTGTACCGACTACGGGACGTGTAAGAAGTGAGTAACAGACCCACACAACTCCCATAAGTCCACGCCTGCTGACTGGGTTATTGGCCCTTACGTACTCCCTTAGGCCCGACCTCTGACCCCGCCTGCTTCACACTGATTAACACACTTCATGCTCTTCATGATGATATGATTGTGTGGGTGAGGCGGCAGGTATGGGGTTAACTTTTTCTTTTTCAAGGAAACTGCGCAGCTACTGGTGAAAAATAGAAGCATCTTACAGCATCTCCCAAAATATCCCTCTTGATCTATAATGGATGCGTCCTCCTCCGGCCCTATAGGAAAGCCTGACGGCTCCAGCTCGCTGCTTTTGCAAAGACAAGCATTTAAATTTAAACACCGTCGCAGTTTTGCAGGCCTAAAGCTGAGCTGTTAGCCCCGTGCCCCGGAGAAGGGGCAGCCCAGTGGGGAGGGGCGTCACCCGATTACCCCACCTACGCCAACGCCCCCACCCGAGCCAGTCGACCCTGCTCCTGCTCGAACTGGAACCATCTGATTGGCTAGTGGCCAGAAGCAACCAGAAGAGAGCGCTTGTCATTGGCTGCCTGTCTTTGGTGTATTACTAGGGGACAGGAGAGTGGAGATGGTCCAGTTTCCCTTAATAGAGCAACACATCCTCGTGGGTTTAGTGTTTGAGGAGAGATGACACTGGCTGGCGTTCATGTCGTCTGAGGCCCAGACGCACAACCGGTCCAGCACCAGCCCAGCTGGGTCCACTGGTCCACTTCCTCCCGCAAAACAAAGCATCGCGTCAAACTCTGGAGAGGGAGGGAGGGGGAGAGGGAGGGAGGGAGAGAGGGAGGGAGGGAGGGAGGGAGAGAGGGAGGGAGGGAGGGGGGAGGGAGAGAGGGAGGGAGGGAGGGGGGAGGGAGAGAGGGAGGGAGAGAGTGTGTGTGTTTGGTGGCGATGTGGAGTGTGTGTTTGGTGGCGATGTGGAGTGTGTGTGTTTGGTGGCGATGTGGAGTGTGTGTTTGGCGATGTGGAGTGTGTGTTTGGCGATGTGGAGTGTGTGTTTGGTGCTGATGTGGAGTGTGTGTGTTTGGTGCTGATGTGGAGTGTGTGTGTTTGGTGGCGATGTGGATTGTGTGTGTTTGGTGGCGATGTGGAGTGTGTGTGTTTGGTGGCGATGTGGAGTGTGTGTGTTTGGTGGCGATGTGGAGTGTGTGTGTTTGGTGGCGATGTGGAGTGTGTGTGTTTGGTGGCGATGTGGAGTGTGTGTGTTTGGTGGCGATGTGGAGTGTGTGTGTTTGGTGGCGATGTGGAGTGTGTGTTTGGTGGCGATGTGGAGTGTGTGTTTGGTGCTGATGTGGAGTGTGTGTGTTTGGTGGCGATGTGGAGTGTGTGTGTTTGGTGGCGATGTGGAGTGTGTGTGTTTGGTGGCGATGTGGAGTGTGTGTGTTTTGGTGGCGATGTGGAGTGTGTGTGTTTGGTGGCGATGTGGAGTGTGTGTGTTTTTGGTGGCGATGTGGAGTGTGTGTGTTTGGTGGCGATGTGGAGTGTGTGTGTTTGGTGGCGATGTGGAGTGTGTGTGTTTGGTGGCGATGTGGAGTGTGTGTGTTTGGTGGCGATGTGGAGTGTGTGTGTTTGGTGGCGATGTGGAGTGTGTGGTGTTTGGTGGCGATGTGGAGTGTGTGTGTTTGGTGGCGATGTGGAGTGTGTGTGTTTGGTGGCGATGTGGAGTGGTGTGTGTTTGGTGGCGATGTGGAGTGTGTGTTTGGTGGCGATGTGGAGTGTGTGTGTTTGGTGCTGATGTGGAGTGTGTGTGTTTGGTGGCGATGTGGAGTGTGTGTGTTTGGTGGCGATGTGGAGTGTGTGTGTTTGGTGGCGATGTGGAGTGTGTGTGTTTGGTGGCGATGTGGAGTGTGTGTGTTTGGTGCTGATGTGGAGTGTGTGTGTTTGGTGCGATGTGGAGTGTGTGTTTGGTGCGATGTGGAGTGTGTGTTTGGTGGCGATGTGGAGTGTGTGTGTTTGGTGGCGATGTGGAGTGTGTGTGTTTGGTGGCGATGTGGAGTGTGTGTGTTTGGTGGCGATGTGGAGTGTGTGTGTTTGGTGGCGATGTGGAGTGTGTGTGTTTGGTGGCGATGTGGAGTGTGTGTGTTTGGTGGCGATGTGGAGTGTGTGTGTTTGGTGGCGATGTGGAGTGTGTGTGTTTGGTGGCGATGTGGAGTGTGTGTGTTTGGTGGCGATGTGGAGTGTGTGTGTTTGGTGGCGATGTGGAGTGTGTGTGTTTGGTGGCGATGTGGAGTGTGTGTGTTTGGTGGCGATGTGGAGTGTGTGTGTTTGGTGGCGATGTGGAGTGTGTGTTTGGTGGCGATGTTGGAGTGTGTGTGTTTGGTGGCGATGTGGAGTGTGTGTTTGGTGGCGATGTGGAGTGTGTGTTTGGTGGCGATGTGGAGTGTGTGTTTGGTGGCGATGTGGAGTGTGTGTGTTTGGTGCGATGTGGAGTGTGTGTGTTTGGTGGCGATGTGGAGTGTGTGTGTTTGGTGGCGATGTGGAGTGTGTGTGTTTGGTGGCGATGTGGAGTGTGTGTGTTTGGTGGCGATGTGGAGTGTGTGTGTTTGGTGGCGATGTGGAGTGTGTGTGTTTGGTGGCGATGTGGAGTGTGTGTGTTTGGTGCTGATGTGGGAGTGTGTGTGTTTGGTGCTGATGTGGAGTGTGTGTGTTTGGTGCTGATGTGGAGTGTGTGTGTTTGGTGGCGATGTGGAGTGTGTGTTTGGTGCTGATGTGGAGTGTGTGTGTTTGGTGCTGATGTGGAGTGTGTGTGTTTGGTGCTGATGTGGAGTGTGTGTGTTTGGTGCTGATGTGGAGTGTGTGTGTTTGGTGGCGATGTGGAGTGTGTGTGTTTGGTGGCGATGTGGAGTGTGTGTGTTTGGTGGCGATGTGGAGTGTGTGTGTTTGGTGGCGATGTGGAGTGTGTGTGTTTGGTGGCGATGTGGAGTGTGTGTTTGGTGCTGATGTGGAGTGTGTGTGTTTGGTGGCGATGTGGAGTGTGTGTGTTTGGTGGCGATGTGGAGTGTGTGTTTGGTGGCGATGTGGAGTGTGTGTTTGGTGCTGATGTGGAGTGTGTGTGTTTGGTGCTGATGTGGAGTGTGTGTGTTTGGTGCTGATGTGGAGTGTGTGTGTTTGGTGGCGATGTGGAGTGTGTGTGTTTGGTGGCGATGTGGAGTGTGTGTGTTTGGTGGCGATGTGGAGTGTGTGTGTTTGGTGCTGATGTGGAGTGTGTGTGTTTGGTGCTGATGTGGAGTGTGTGTGTTTGGTGCTGATGTGGAGTGTGTGTGTTTGGTGCTGATGTGGAGTGTGTGTTTGGTGCTGATGTGGAGTGTGTGTTTGGTGCTGATGTGGAGTGTGTGTGTTTGGTGGCGATGTGGAGTGTGTGTGTTTGGTGGCGATGTGGAGTGTGTGTGTTTGGTGGCGATGTGGAGTGTGTGTTTGGTGGCGATGTGGAGTGTGTGTTTGGTGGCGATGTGGAGTGTGTGTGTTTGGTGGCGATGTGGAGTGTGTGTGTTTGGTGGCGATGTGGAGTGTGTGTTTGGTGGCGATGTGGAGTGTGTGTTTGGTGGCGATGTGGAGTGTGTGTTTGGTGGCGATGTGGAGTGTGTGTTTGGTGCTGATGTGGAGTGTGTGTGTTTGGTGGCGATGTGGAGTGTGTGTGTTTGGTGGCGATGTGGAGTGTGTGTGTTTGGTGGCGATGTGGAGTGTGTGTGTTTGGTGGCGATGTGGAGTGTGTGTGTTTGGTGGCGATGTGGAGTGTGTGTGTTTGGTGGCGATGTGGAGTGTGTGTGTTTGGTGGCGATGTGGAGTGTGTGTGTTTGGTGGCGATGTGGAGTGTGTGTGTTTGGTGGCGATGTGGAGTGTGTGTGTTTGGTGCTGATGTGGAGTGTGTGTGTTTGGTGCTGATGTGGAGTGTGTGTGTTTGGTGGCGATGTGGAGTGTGTGTGTTTGGTGGCGATGTGGAGTGTGTGTGTTTGGTGGCGATGTGGAGTGTGTGTGTTTGGTGGCGATGTGGAGTGTGTGTGTTTGGTGGCGATGTGGAGTGTGTGTGTTTGGTGGCGATTGGGTGTGGAGTGTGTGTGTTTGGTGGCGATGTGGAGTGTGTGTGTTTGGGTGGCGATGTGGAGTGTGTGTGTGTTTGGTGGCGATGTGGAGTGTGTGTTTGGTGCTGATGTGGAGTGTGTGTGTTTGGTGCTGATGTGGAGTGTGTGTGTTTGGTGCTGATGTGGAGTGTGTGTGTTTGGTGGCGATGTGGAGTGTGTGTGGTTGGTGGCGATGTGGAGTGTGTGTGGTTGGTGGCGATGTGGAGTGTGTGTGGTTGGTGGCGATGTGGAGTGTGTGTGGTTGGTGGCGATGTGGAGTGTGTGTGGTTGGTGGCGATGTGGAGTGTGTGTGTTTGGTGGCGATGTGGAGTGTGTGGTTGGTGGCGATGTGGAGTGTGTGTTCGGTGGCGATGTGGAGTGTGTGTTTGGTGCTGATTCGGTGCTCCAGGTCAGGGTGGTGTGTGTCTGCTCTGCTCACACGTGAGCGTCTCTCACCACATGGTGCTGGCTCTAGTTTGTTCTCTCCAGACTCCTTCATTTTGTTTCTCTCTGACATGCAGCCTCTCAGTCACACACCCCACATACTGTAGAACACACACACACACACACACACACACACACACACATATACACACACACACACCACACACACACACACACACACGCCACACACACACCACACACACGCCACACACACACACACACACACACACACACACACACAGTCCCCTCCCCCTTCCCTCTCTGCCTGTCCTCACAGTCCTCTCTCTCTCTCTCTCTCTCCCCTCTCTCTCCCTCCCTCTCTCTATCTTCCTCCCTATCTCTCCCTCCCTCCCCCTCTCTCTCTCTCTCCCTCCCTCCCCCTCTCTCTTTCTCTCTTTCCTGCTCTCCCTCTGTCTCATCTGCTTAGCTATGTCATTGAAGTCCCACTTGGGTTCTGGCAGGCACAGCACACCTGTCAATCACACGCATGCATGCGCACGCACACATGCACGCACACACACACACACACATACACTGACGCAAACGCACACTGACGCACACACATCTGGCTCTTAAAGTAAGCAGTCTCCTTCACAGTTTTCTCTCCTCAGTTTTCTCTCTCTCTCTCTCTCTCTCTCTCCTTCTCTCTCTCCCTCTCCTTTGTTATGGTGATACTGTAGCTGCTTGTCCTCTCTGACTTGTCACACACACACACACACACACACACACACACACACACACACACACACACACACACACACACACACACACACACACACACACAGGCCATAACTGGGATTCTGCAGTGGTGGTGATGAAGGAGATTTATGAGAAGGGACACAAACCTTCTCCAACACATCTGGTAGGAGTTAACTGAGTGTGTGTGTGTGTGTGGTGTGTGTGTGTGTGTGTGTGTGTGTGTGGTGTGTGTGTGTGGTGTGTGTGTGTGTGTGTGTGTGTGTGTGTGTGTGTGTGTGTGTAGGTAGGAGCTGTCTGTCCTCCCGAGACCCCTACTGTATCTGGTTGAGGAGTGGGAGTTGTGCCACCGTGGTTTCCAGGACTAAAGTGAGTTCCCGTTACACCACACTGCCTCCTTCAACCTCATCCTCCTCTTCATCCTCCTCTTCATCATTCTCTTCATCCTCCTCTTCATCCTCCTCTTCATCATTCTCTTCATCCTCCTCTCTCAGAATTACAGCACAATTGCTCTACGCATCCCATGCAAAAGTGTACATGTATTCTCAAAGCATACAGTAAATATTCAGGAATATATGGAGTACAAATAATACATGTTATAATCTATTAAAGTATGCTTTTGATGGTAAGGTTAATGGACATGTTATAATCTATTAAAGTATGCTTTTGATGGTAAGGTTAATGGACATGTTATAATCTATTAAAGTATGCTTTTGATGGTAAGGTTAATGGACATTAAGTTCATTTGTCGGGGTGATGTAAGTTCAGGTCATGTAAGTTGGGGTCATTTGCGTGTGTGGGGGTTCTGTGAGTCTCTCTGTGTGGGGGTTCTGTGAGTCTCTCTGTGTGTGGGTTCTGTGAGTCTCTCTGTGTGTGGGTTCTGTGAGTCTGTGTGTGTGTGTGTGGGTTCTGTGAGCCTCTGTGTGTGGGTTCTGTGAGTCTCTCTCTCTCTCTCTCTCTCTCTCTCTCTCTCTCTCTCTGTGTGTTTGTGTTTGTGGGTTCTGTGAGTCTGTGTGTGTGGGTTCTGTGAGTCTCTGTGTGTGTGTGTGTGGGGGGGGGGGGGGGGTGTTTCTGTGAGGCATGTGTGGGTTCTGTGAGTGTGTGTGTGGGTTCTGAGTCTCTGTGTGTGGGTTCTGTGAGGCGTGTGTGGGTTCTGTGAGTCTGTGCCTCACCACAGCAGTGACTTTACTGGGGGCTCTGTTCGAAATAGCCTACTACATACTGTATACTGCATACTGCACTCAGTATATACTGGATACTGCATACTGGTTCTCGTAGTAGTATGCAGTACAGTTTCCAGTATGCGACAAAAGCAAAGCATACGACAGAGTCACGTGAACGTAGTGTTGCATGATGGGATGCAGTACACCATGATGATAGCTCTGTTCGCGTACTGGAATATTTTATGGTAGTAGTATGTCATCCGGGGATGTTTCACATACTGGAAAAATTCTTTTTATTCGCATACTGCATACTGATCTGGGGCCCAAGCAGTACGCCAGTAGTATGTAGTAGACTATTTCGAACACAGCCTGGGTCTGGATCTGTGTTCAGCGACTCTACTGGGTCTGTGTCTGTGTTCAGCGACTCTACTGGGTCTGGGTCTGTGTTCAGCGACTCTACTGGGTCTGGGTCTGTGTTCAGTGACTCTACTGGGTCTGGATCTGTGTTCAGTGACTCTACTGGGTCTGGATCTGTGTTCAGTGAGTGCTGCTGTGTGCGTCGTCCATTTCTCCCTCCTCTGCAACATCCTTTAAATTCATGCAATCTAAAATGAATATGCCTTGTTGAATCAGTATTAATTATATTAATTTATTTATGTATTAATTCTTTTCCGAGAGCTTGTGAGCGTTGGGACTCACTCGGGCTCCAAGCCTGAGCTCTGTTGTCATCCATCTTGTTTGTGTGAAAATATTAAATGATCATCCTCACCCCCAGCAGGCCAAAGTAAAAGGGGGGAGGAGCCTTCCTCTCACCCCGGGTCACGTATGGGTCACTGTTCACTCCCAGGGTCACGTATGGGTCACTGTTCACTCCCAGTGTCACGTATGGGTCACTGTTCACTCCCAGGTGTCACGTATGGGTCACTGTTCACTCCCAGTGTCACGTATGGGTCACTGTTCACTCCCAGTGTCACGTATGGGTCACTGTTCACTCCCAGCCCAGTGTCTGTATTTATCTACACAAGATCAAACCTGTATCACATGCAGTTGTATTGACCAGCCCGCACCTCCCCACACAGGGAAGACCATCAATCTCCCTCTCTCCCTCCATCACCGCATGTGCTCGCTTTCAATCGAAAGTAATGTTCAGCTCTCTGGCTTTAAACCACCATGACAACGTACAACAACCCAACAGCACACCTCAGAGTGGAGGAACATTCAGACCAGACAGATCCGGGTTGGGAAGCCAGCACAGCTTAGGACAGGAGCTGCTACCTGTTTGTTCTGGACGCTGGCTAGCCAGCACAGCCTAGCAGCTCTACCACACTGAAGCACGGCCAACCTAAATCACTCACAGTGCTTATTTTCTTGTCCCAACTTTGGCCGTAAATTGTGGCACACTGTTAGTGAAAGGGTGTTGTGAGCATGGGTCCCAAATGTGAGTATTGATCCCTTCAAATAAAGACACAGAGTTATTGGCTCGTACCACATGACTGCCCGTGTGTTATATTTACTGGAGGCCTCCCCTGCTCTGCCACTAATGGAATGTGTGAAAATATATTAATGTGAGTCCCATAAATCCTCTGGCACACTGCCCCGCCCAGAGTTCGCCATGACAACGTATTGACCTTGTTTGGAATAACTGTCCCACTGGGCACTGTCTGTTTGCTTGGACGTGTGTGTAGTTGTGCTACTGGAGACGTGAACATGCAGACAGGACCGCACAAGCATCCTGGGCCAAAACTAATCCAGCAGGAACAGTCCAACCGCTCGTCTGCTGAGCCATAATGAAGTTGGGCACATGGGCTTAGGGAGGCCTGCTGATTGGATGACGGTGCCTGAATCCGTCTAAACAGCAAGTTCAAAATTACTTTTGATGTTTACAGCAGAGGAACTTACAGCCATATGCAGCGGATGATGAGTTAAATATGTAAAGAATTCTGACCAATCAGCAGTTTGCTCATGACATCTGCTGAAAAACACACAAATCACTCAGCCTGGTGAATGGATCCAGACTGCAGAGTTCCAGTAACGTGCCATATGAACAGTAATGGTGTGATAGTTTGACATTACACATTTATACATGTTCCCAGTGTAAAGGGCCGTCCGGCTCTGTGCGTTTAAGTCCATTGTGGGTCATTACAAGTTAGAGAGAAAATGACTCACCTTCATCATCTTTACCCTCGGACTTCTGGGATTTGATGTCCTTGACTGGTGCAGGCCAAGGTGTGGTTTAATAGTGTCAGGCCTCCGAGGAGAAATCTGTGAAAAGGCCTCTGCTGTAAGTCACTGTATGGTTAAAAGGTATTTGAACTGTAAAATTGTCTGTGTTAATTTAATTTGGGACCAGTATAATACACAGTCTCTAAAGCACAGTGCAGCTATTAACACTAGTGCCGTCTGGGGGAGTGTGTTGTGGACGCGTCTCTTGAGCTCTCACTTCTTTCTTTATCAATTATATACGATATTAATGTTGACGTGAATGAACTTCTGTACCCGCTGACGCCAGGGATAGGAAGTTAAAGAATTAGGATTAAAGCTCTTCTCGTCTTGAAGATTGGACGTATTGGGCATCGATATGATATTGTTGTTTCATCTTTTCCATCGTATTTTCATGTTTTCCATATGTTATTATTGAAAGGTCCAATGAGCCTCGACTGTGTTGGGGTTTGGGTATTTGAACACCTTTGGCCAGCCACGCAATGGTAATACAGGATCTGAAGCTGAATTTAGAGCCTTGGACCGTTGCAATATAACAGTTTTCTAACCTTTTAAAGAATGGAGGATCATGGGTGAGGAAGATCCTCTCTTGTTCCTCTGAGCTGTTCCTGAGGCAGACAGACACAGGAGCTCTAAATATGAGCGTTCTGCCTGGCCAGGGTCTGGAGATTAGAAATGTTATGGCCAGGTGTTCTTTAGGCTTCCTTGCAGTGGACTGTGCTGATTGCCCTCTTCCCCTATTTGATTTTTCTTACTGCCCTTTTTTCTCTCAAATCTCGAACTCACTCTCGTTCCAGGGCAATTTGTTCTTGGGTAATGGAAACGGGGAATCTAAATTGTGTCAGGAAGAGGACAGACAGATTGAATATTGTGGGCGGGGTGGGTTCAGGTGTGGAGAAACGCCTTCGTGTCCGAGCCAGACTGGTGCGGCGGTGTGGCTCATACTGCAGCTCTGCTATACTTCCCTTTTCTCACGTGCCGGTCACGTGCCTCACGTGCCTTTAAGGTTCTTCCCATTTAAGAGGGGTTTGGGCAGGGAATGAGACGGAATCCGCTCAACAGAGCTGCTCGGATCTCCGCCGTGTGCAGCGTGCTTAAGTCAACAGACCAAAGAGATGAATCGGGACGTCAGGTAATGAATCATGCTGCAATCAAAGCATGACTCACAGCCAAAGGCCTCTTAATTTGATACTGCAGGAGCACAGACTTTAGAGGAACGACCCGACCTTCACGGCTCCGTGCCTGGGCGTGTCCTTGGCGGACTCTTCATTAACATTGTCGAACCTTTCCTGCGTTTGCTGGCTTTGCCCACGTTGGTCTTTTCCTCCGCTAAATCTAGCAGGTGAGCGGGCGTGGGAGGATTGCCGCGATGCCCCCCGGCGATATCGCGCCCTGACCCCCTGTAACTCCTCCGTCTTTCTGCCTCCAATAAACCTGCGGTGGCCTGGCTCCGGTGACCTCTGACCCTTTCATTATCATGTGGGCTGCTGTGAATGTCAACCGCTATTTTTGTGCACGACATCACACAGTTGGTCAGTGGAACTGGGAGAGCAAGAATCCCCATGGCATGTAATCAGTGAGGATGATGATGATGATGAGGGTAGAGAAGTAATCTTCCTCAGTTTGCTGAGTCATTGCAGCCATTGAGCTGTCTGCTGTCAGGGAGTCGTGCTCCTGGAGAATTTGCATTTTCTAGGAGTTTGAGTAGTTCAGCTAATTAATGTCAAGCTGATTCAGTACACTTAGTACCATACTTCACCCAGAGTCTAAATGACTGTGAGAGGCTGAAAAAAAACATGAACTGTATAAAGAAAAAAAAATGAAACTCCCTGCAGAAGCAATCAGTAGCTGAACTGGCCCAGAGCCCAAAGGATGTCTGGTTGTAGGGAAACGGGCTCACTGCAGTTTGTGCAACACTCAATCCAATTTTGGTCCCGTTCGAAATACTTTTAACATAAGTACTTTGATCTATTTCAGTAACGTTATCAAGCACAGTAATAGGTTACATATCAGTTTTGGCTGTATAAAAAAACAACAGTACTTGTGCACTCCTAGCCAAAGGGCTAAGTGTGAAGCTAAGTGTGAAGTCCTTTAGAACGTGGCCCTATACTTTCATTTTAAAAGGAGCAGTAATCTAAGACCCTTCACTGATTTACTCTCCGGCCTCTTGTGCAGTACAGTCAATAAAATAATGTTCTGTTCAGTGCCACAGTAATTTCAAAAGTGCCAGAAATCGACCCTCTCAGACTGATTTACTTTGCTGCATGCTACGTAGCACTAGATCCTAAGTATTTTTCTTTTTGCTTGGCTAACTTTGCCAAGATATAATGCCAGTCTGGTGACAGCGTTGTGTTTCTGCGCGTGTAAGTGCGCGTGTGAGTATACGCGAGCGTGTATGTGCATGTTAGAAATTCATAATTTAGCACATTGTAATTTCATCCTTTGTAATTATTAATTCTTTAATGCCTGAATGCATTTCCCACATTAGTACACTGAATGGATCACAAGCAGACGTCTCTGATTTGTCCCGCTGATGGGGGGGGGGCAGGACTCTGCAGACGTCTCACACGGTCCTGCTGATGGGGGGGGGGGGGGACAGGACTCTGCAGACGTCTCACACGGTCCTGCTGATGGGGGGGGGGACAGGACTCTGCAGACGTCTCACACGGTCCTGCTGATGGGGGGGACAGGACAGGACTCTGCAGACGTCTCACACGGTCCTGCTGATGGGGGGGGGGGGCAGTACTCTGCAGACGTCTCACACGGTCCCGCTGATGGGGGGGGCAGGACTGTGGTCCTCTCGGATGTAACGTTTGGTGCTCCGTTAAAACACACGTGCTACTGCAGCCAAATGCACCACAATGGGGTTTGATATAAATCGCTGGTAATTGCAATTAATAATCACAATCAAAATGTCTTCTGAAATAATTGTGGCTGTGATTTTTGTAACAGACTTGTGACCTGTGTGTGTGTGTGTGTGTTGGAGTGTGTTTTGGTGCGTGGGTGTTGTGGGGGTGTGTGTGGGTGCGTAGATGTGTGTTTTGGTGGGTATGTGTGTTTATGGGTGTGTGTGGGTGTGTGTGTTTTGGGGTGAGTGTGTGTGTCTGCTGCAGTGTGTCGGGGTGTGTGTGTTGGTGTGTATGTGTCTGCTGCAGTGTGTCGGGGTGTGTGTGTTGGTGTGTATGTGTCTGCTGCAGTGTGTCGGGGTGTGTGTGTGTGTGTGTGTGTATGTGTCTGCTGTAGTGTGTCGCGTGATCTCTTGTGCACGTCTTTCATTCGCGCTCATTTGTGTGTGTGTGTGTGTGTGTGTGTGTGTGTGTGTGTGTGTGTGTGAGGGTGTGTGTGTGTGTGTGTGTGTGAGGGTGTGTGTGAGGGTGTGTGTGAGGGTGTGTGTGAGGGTGTGTGTGAGGGTGTGTGTGTGTGTGTGTGTGTGTGTGTGTGTGGGGGAGTGGGTGTGGGTGTGTGTGTGGGTGTGTGTGTATATGTGTGTGTGTGTATATGTGTGTGTGTGTGTGTGTGTGTGGGGGTGTGTGTGTGCGCTCCTGTCATGAGCTCCGTCCTTGATGAGGTGGCAAACAAATAGCATTTCCCTTTCAGCGTCTTCACGCCCCAGACAGCAGGACTGCACTGACAGCACAGGCAATTAAGAGGAGGAGGAGGAGGAGAGGGAGGAAGAGGAGGAGGAGAGGGAGGAAGAGGAGGAGGAGAGGGAGGAAGAGGAGGAGGAGGAGGAGGAGGAGGAGAGGGAGGAGGAGGAGGAGGAGAGGGAGGAAGAGGAGGAGGAGAGGGATGAGTCCTGTGCTGACTGTGAGCCTTTTGTCTCTTCCTCAGGTCGGGCTTTGAGCAGGACGTCGAAACCGGCTACCCGCAGTACCCAGACAGCTGCTACGGTGAGCGCCGACCAGCCGACGTCCTCACACACGGACCCGGTGCCGCACCTCAGTGGACGGAGGCCGCACACGGCGGAATGTTGTAGCGCTCGCGGTGGAGTGCAGGTGTGGGCGTGGCTCCCTTTAATCTCGAACCGTGTCTCTCTTCATCACAGATGTCCTGGCGACCACACGAAAGCAGAACGCGGCGGTGGACTCGGCCTACGGTCAGTGGCTCTTTGATGTGTAGATCGCCTCGGTCGTCGTGGCGATCTTCATCACACGCCCGGCGCTGGCGTCTCTTAGCGCGTCGGTCTGCAGCTCAGACGGGCCAGACGGGCTCCGAGACTTGGACATGCATTTTAACTCCATTCATTCATTGAAAAGCCATTTGGTTCCCTCTTTTGTTGGAGTAATAGCTGCGCATTTCTTATTTTGTTTGCCAGCCTTGCCCCCGTGAATTGCACAAATGGCAAACGTATTACTGCACATTGCTCCTGTATGGGGCAATTTTCCCATGCACACACGTTACAGGGAATAATTCAATCTGTCCTGCACTCTGTGCCTGAGACCCCCCCCCCCCCCCCCCACGCTGGGCTCCACGAGGCCGTCACACACACACACACACACACACTCCTCACACCGCCACTACGGACCGCTCCCCAGCAGTAAGGGGGCCAGGCCAACTCGCTCCCTCTTTGGGGGGCGGCAGGTCCCGCCCCCTCGGCCAGAGCTCGGTTCTGGATCTGAACGCGTCTGTCGGCCTGCTCAGTGTGTGCCCTTGGTGTGGGGGGCATCTCATGCCAAGAGCTGAGCTGAGTATATTACCAAACCTGTGTGTGTGTGTGTGTGTGTGTGTGTGTGTGTGTGTGTGTGTGTGTGTGTCTGGGCCCTCATGCGGGTGTGTGTGTGTGTGTGTGTGAGGGAGCGTAAGAGAGAGAAGGCCTGTTGTCGGTGGTAGAATACAATGCGTGTCGACTGGGTTGAGTAGTGTAGACAGACCAGCAGTGGGGTCACAGGGGTCAAGGCCTGCGAGCTTTTGTACCGAAACGTATCAACAGCACATCCTGACAGAGACACTAGCACTCCTGGTCTACCTCCTTAACTCCATTCAACCCAGCACACCTCTCATCCTCACACACACACACACACACACACACACACACACACACACACTCACACACACTCACACACACACTCACACACACACACACACTCACACACACACACACACACACTCTCACACACACACACACTCACACACACACACTCACACACACACACACTCACTCACACACACACACACTCACACACACACACTCACACACACACTCACACTCACACACACACACACACTCACACACACACTCGTATCCCTGCGGACAGACCAGTATTACTCACCGTGGGGGTCCCTGTGCTTCGGCGTGTGGAGGATTCACACCTCCACTTCTCCCAACGCTGCACTGTAGGCCAGTGTCCACGCGCACCTGACAGTCCTCCAGCACAGAGACAAAGAAAGAGACACCATAAAGGTCACGGGCACCCCCTCTACACCTCCTGGCTGTGGTGTCGGTCATGGGGAGTGTACACTCTGGGATTACACCCCCCCTCGAGTTCTCTGGCTGATTAATTCTGCTTGGATCTGGATGGACCACCCCTCTCCTACAACCCACAGGAAATGACACGAGTGGTTTACTTATTTAGTTTAATGGGTGTTTTATTCACACTCTGAGACAAAGTCCTCCACAGCTCTGTAGGCAGACAATTATTCAGAGCTGAACCAAATCAGAGCTTGTTCCTCTCTTGCCTGCTCTCTCTCTCTCTCTCTCTCTCTCTCTCTCTCTCTCTCTCTCTCTCTCTCTCCCTCTCTCTCTACTGTCTCTCTATCTCTTTTTTCTGTCTCTCTCTCTTTCTCTCTTGCTGCCTCTGTGTCTCTCTCTATAAACTGTCTTTGTCTCTATCTCTGTTGTCTTTTTCTGTCTCACTGCCTCTCTTTCTTGCTCTCTCTCTCGCTCACTCTCCCCCTCTCTCTCTCTCTTCCTCTCTCTTCCCCCCTTTGCTCACTCCATCTCACCCCTCCCCCCTTATCTCCCCACTGTTTGATAAAGCAGCCCCACAGAGAAAAGGCAGCCAGACACATTCCCTACAGCACACACAATGAACCTGTTCTCAGCGGCCATATTTTTCTATTCTCCCACCGGTTTAAAGAGGCGGAGGGAGGGATGGTAATAAGTGGAGGTAATAACATAACTCAGCCTTGCGGCTGGGCGTCTGTGCCCGCCTCTCGTCCCCTGGTGTGCCTGGCACAGATGGCACACTGACAGCATAGATTTGGAACAAGCCTGGTGGACTGGCAGAAAAGAAGTGTGTGTGTGTGTGTGTGTGTCTGTGTGTGTGTGTGTGTGTCTGTGTGTGTGTGTGTGTGTCTGTGTGTGTGTGTGCGTACGTGCATGCAAGCGTGAGTGTGTGTGTGTGTGTGCGTACGTGCATGCAGGCATGTGCGTGCCAGTGTGTGCATGCGAGTTTGTGTGTGTGTGTACATGAATGCAGGCGTGAGCGTGTGTGTGCGTGCAAGTGTGTGTGTGTGTGTGTGTGTGTGTGTGTGGGTGGGTGTGTGTACATGAATGCAGGCGTGAGCGTGTGTGTCCATGTGAGTTTGTGTGTGTGTGTGTACATGAATGCAGGTGTGAGTGTGTGTGTACGTACATGCAGGCGTGTGTGTGTGTACATATGTGCATGCAGGCGTGTGTGTGAATGCATGTGTGTGAATGCGCGCGCGCGCGCGTGTGTGTGTGTGTGTGTGTGTGTGTGTATATACATACGTGCATGCAGGTGTGTGTGTGTGTGTGTGTGTGTGTGCGTGCGCGCGCGCGCGCGTGTGTGTGTGTGTGTGTGTGTGTGTGTGTGTGTGTGTGTATCCTCTGGTACACAGCCTGGCACCTGAGATGAGTGCGGTGGCTCATTAAACAGGCGCCACTGGCGGCTCCCTCTGCGGCTGGAGGAGACGCTGCTCTGCTGGGTGGCAAGTTTGGTGCTTCACAGGGGCATCAATAATTAACGCAGCCCTGACAGGAGAAGATGAGAACTTCCACCGCAGTTTTAAAGATGGAGATTCCAGTCAAGCCGATCGTACCGAGTCTCGAGGCATATGGTGATGTCTCGGAGTGCCGTGTGTGTGTGGTGATGTCTCCGTGTGTGTGTGGTGATGTCTCCGTGTGTGTGTGGAGTGACGGTGGAAGGAGGAGGTGGGGGGGGGGGGGGTGTGGAGCGTGAACGGGAAGGAGGAGGTGGGGGGGGGGGGGGTGTGGAGCGTGAACGTATCTGCTGCCTGTTGGACGCACATCTCCATGAAGAACCCCCACGGCCTCCTGGGCAGGTGTTCCGTGAGCTGCGCTCTGCTCTAGAAAACACTGCAATGCCTCGCACTAGAAATTCTTACATGGTTCTCCAGTGAACAAAACCAGTTTTTGGTAAACTGGTGTTTAAGGGAACTGTATTGATTGGGCCCATGTGAGTGCTTTAATGATCTTACATGAACTCTCCACATAAGCCCTAATTGTCTTTGAGTACGAGTATATTTTCACATAAACCTGACAACGTTACGCACATCATCACCTTGGAGAATTACTTCTCGTGGAGACGGAGCAAGTCCATGCTACCTTCTTTAGAAGAGCTGTGTTTGCTTACTCTTCATTGCTTATTGTGTACAGAATGTTATGAGCCCTGATTTGTTTGTTGCATGTTTATGTAAATATTATTCACATAATGGATTTTACTTATTGGTTAACCTGTTGCCCCCTTCCAATACAACCACAGGAAAGACCTCACCCACAAGTGCCAGCCCAACCAATCAGGGGCCGTCTCACCCTAAAGGGCCGGGTGTCTCTGAGAAAGGTACCCGCCCTGCAGAGGGGGAGCGGGGAGGGCGGGGTTCCCCTGACTCGGAGCCAATCAGTGTGGAGATGGAGGGTAAGGGGGTTGGGAGAGGCTCTAATTCTACTGTCTGTCTTTTAGTTCTCTGGTTTCTTTAGTTGAAGCTCCTCTAGTGCTCTACTGGATTCTACTGTGTGGCCCTCAGCTTCACACACACACCGTTAAAGACTCCGATCAACTGACGTTAGCACAAACACACACACAAACAAAACATTTCCTAGACTGCACTGTTCATGGATGCATAGACACAATTAATGAACAATAATCATTACTACTTGGTATAACATATTTAAATGTCATTAGTGTGTATACAGATATAAATGAAAAGTAATTGACCAATGTAATTGCACACAATATCGTTATATTATTACAATTAAGCTGCCTCGTTAAAAAAAGGACCTGTCACTGGCACAACCTCAGCAGCGCAGTCTCAGGACTCCACGAAGTCCCGACATCTGCACACAGTCCCACGACCCTCACCACGACCTTCATCATGACCCTCACCACGACCTTCATCATGACCCTCACCACGACCTTCATCACGACCTTCACCACGACCTTCATCACATGAGGAAGTGCTGACTTTCTTCCTGTTTGCCTTCGTGTGGCTACACCCAAATTCTCAGCAACGTCTCACTTCTCTTCTGCCATGTTTCTTCTCATTTTGATTTCGTTTAAATCATAGACCACGGTCGCCCGTGCGGGTCAAATAACTAACCCAAAGCGACTAATCCCAGTGTCGCCGCCCCAGTGACAGCCTCTGCCCGACGGGTTTCTGGTGGACGATCCGTTTCACTCGGTCCCACTGAAACGAGCCGCTGCACACGGGCTGGGAGTCCCGCGCACGCAGCGTATCTTGTTTTTCATTCTCACCATTCTTCTACTCTCTACTCTTCATTATGCCTCTTCACCTCCCTCTCTTCACCTCCCTCCCTCCTGCTTGCTCCCTCTCTCCCCCCCTCTCACTCTGTGTTTTTCTCCTCGTCCCTCTCTTCACCCTCGGCCTGCGGAGGCAAGAGTTCGTGTTCCCTCGTGGACGCTCGCACGCTGAGAGCCAGCTCTCGTCCGTTATTGACAGCGTATGTCGATATGCGATGAGACCAGAAAGCTTCAAACAAAGTTTTTGTTTGTTTGCTTATGTAATTTAACGACTCAGAAAATCTCCTTGAGGTCAAGTGTGTAGTTTGACAGTTTGAGAAAAGTGTGGAATGCAAAACCACACTGTTGATTCCTGCAGTGAAACACCTGATTAAGACTCAAAATGTAGTCGTCCTACAGTTCGCTGCATAGATGAGCTGAACTTGTTAATCCTGACCCCGTATTCACATGCATCGGATTAGGCCGAGCATAATAAGGCCAAGACCACTTTGGTCCGTTGTATAAATAGCTAGCATGTACACATGCTGTTGAAGCTTAGCTGCTGTGTGGGTGTAATTGAAGGGTATGGCGAGTCTGCTGAATAAGCTCCGCCCACTCAGACACCTTTAATGATGCCTCCACCAGACGCGAAACATGGACCCGTTATCACTCAGAGGGGGTTTGCTGCCACGCCAGCCCCTCGTCCCCGACCCCTCGCAGGGCATCTACAGTCACACAGCAGGAGTGTTGGCGTGGGGAGCGCACGTCGCCCTCTACTGGGCCGCTGGGAGGCTGCGCTCCGCCCCGGCCGGCCCAGTGCTGCACACAGGAGCTCATTAGAGGCCTCGAGAGGCGAGCATGACCTGGAAATGAACCTGAGTATGACCTGGAGATGAACCTGAGCCTGACCTGGAGATGAACCTGAGGAGAAGTCTACAAGACACCCTCAGCTGTGAGACGCTCGGGAGGTTATTAATACCCTCGGAGAAAGAGCTGGAGTGAGCTGAGCTTTCCAGCCACGTCTTTTCTTCTCCTTCTCCTTCTTCTTCTTTTCATGACAGTGACTTGTTTCGCTCTCAGTCAGCACAACCACAGCAGCACCTCACATTGCACTCGAGGAACGCCGGGTCGCATAATAAACACGTCTACTCGCACACCTGCGAGACGTAGCCGACAACGCTGAAAACCATCAAACCCCCATGCCTCCCGCTACTAATACACACAAACTCACAAGGATTGTGAACTGGGGGCCCACAGTGTGATCCATGAAATGCGCTGGTTCCTCCCGAGCTCCTCCTCCTCCCCATCTTCCCTCTTCCTCCCTCCCGGCACAGGGGAGTAGTGTTCTGTTAACCTGCCTGGTGTTTCTCCTCCACTAATGCTTCAACCTCGCTCTGTTCAGCCCTCAGTTCTGCGACTACCTCCCCCCCCTTCCCCCCATTGTGTGGCGAGCAAATCCCACACGCCCAAGAGAATCTAGAACTCCGCTCGAGCTCTAGATTAGAGAGACCACAGAGCAAACGTAGAACCCGAATGGCTCTCCGTTCTCGCTCTACGAATGCAGCGCGGTTCAGACTCTTGAGCTGGAGGTAAGTTTGAGGTCTTCCTCTTGGGCTGTCGGTGGAGAACAGGGGGTGGAGTTCTGCTGTGAACGTCCGCCCTGCTCCTGACGTAGCCTGCACGCTTCTGGACCTCTTGGCTCTTGTTTTGTGCTTTGGGAGGTTTCTGGACTCTCCCCACACAAGGAGCAGCTTTGCTTGCTCCTCTGCCTGCGTGATGTTGATCTAAGCCAGACGGGGAACCCTGCATGTACCTCACACTGCCTTCTCTCTCCCTGTTCAAGTGTTCCCTGATACAGAAGAGCAGTTTGGCGACTCTCCACGCTTCTCCTCCTTTTATTACATTTTGCATGCATATGGCATCAATCAAAGCATGAACCTTAAAAGTGTAAGATGTTGTATCAGTTCAAAAAAAAAAACATAATGGGGCTTTTCTGTCTTGCAGTTTGCTGACAGTGAAGTGATACATTTGTTATTCAGTTCATCAGAGCTTTTAGGTTTGTGGGAACGAACACTGCACAGATGGTTTATTGGTTCTTTGTGTATTTCAGTCAGCTGGGTCGCTTGTGTATGAAATTCCTTGGGGTGCTCTAACCTCCAAATGAGAATCTCAGATTGTCACCGTACGTCACCCCGTCATAAACGCAGCGGAACTCAATTTGCTGTGCGGTGGATTGGAATAAAGGACTCCGAATCAATTTGAGGCAGAATATGTGATGAAAATCATTTTTCATATTCGCACTCAATTATTTACTGTTGTTTGTTATGAACCATCTGATCTTACACAACTTGTCAAATTATTCTCACTCACACCTACCTTTCAAGGTGGAGTAACCTGTGTGATGAAGTGTTGCGCAGCGGAGAAAACTCCAACCGTCTGTTCTGTTGCGAGCTTCATAAATCTGCCGAGTCTTTGCGCTGTGGCACTGGGTCATAGAACAGTGTGCAGCTGGCCCACAGGGGGCCGGGCCAGCCATGGGCCAGAGTGGAGGGCCAGGGGGCGGGGCAGGGGGTGGGGCAGAGGGTCAGGGGCGGGGCGGGAGGGCCACGGGGTGGGACAGAGGGCCAGGGGCCAGGGCTAGGCGGGCCTCTCTGGTAGACACAGGACAAGAACAATGATATGGGGGAATCTGGTTGATGACAGTTCTCTGGGTTGAGAATGTTTGAGATGAATGTTTACAGCTCCTCCTGATTACGTGCAGTTTGGAAATGAGATCACTGGGGTTGAAGCACATACAACAGCTGTGGCTGTAAAATGCGTGTTGTGCCACATCTTAAAGCTGATGTGAGTGATTTCTTTTAAGCGTCACCTAAACTGTCTCGACATCATGAAGGCTCTCTCGCCACAGAAAAAAGGCTCTGGTGGTCTAATGAGCCAATAAAGGCTTCAACATTGTCTGTCCATATTAACCAATCAGGTAGTTCTGTTTGAAAGGAGGTGGGTCTTCAACACGTCAGTTATTCTAGCTATTAACCAGGATATTGACTTAATGGTGGGAAAATCCTGACGTCTGTAAGCTGGAATCCTTTAACTGTGACCCAGCCTGGCTCCCTGCCTGAATCAGGTACAGAACATTTGTTAGAGCCCATGTTCTTAACAGGGTGGGTAGCTCTCTCCATCACAAACCACCAAAACCAGTTGAATTGTGCTTGTTTGCTAACCTCACATACACACACAATGCACACTGGTTGCCTATTTAGTTCTATCTTAAACATTTTGCCATTAAAATTGTTGTTCTGTTATTCAGAACAGCGATCACATTCCAGGGACGCTTTTAGAGTGATCTCACCATGCTTCTCGCTGTGCACCACAGTTCCTTCTTCAGGCTCTGGTCCTCTGGTACATATAGTGCTTTATGCAACATGGAGTTTTATCTATTTTTGTACTTTCTCTTCTCAGATGGAGTCATTAGAACAGCTCCATTCTACAACAGCAGTACACAGAGAGAGAGAGAGAGAGAGAGAGAGAGAGAGAGAGAGAGAGAGAGAGAGAGAGAATGGGGGGGGGGGGGGGGGGGGTGCGGGAGAGACACAGACCAAAACTTTGGACTTGTGTGTGTCAGTCATTTGTCTCCCAGTTTGGTCCTTCTCCTCAACTCCGTCCCGCATGGTGTCTTGCTACATCCTGTCTCTCCTCCTGGACCGCTCACATCTGCATTCTCTTCTCATCCCTTCTTCTCCCCTCATTGCCATCCTAAACCTTCCTGATCATTCTCTCGGTTCTTTTCACACCTTGTCTCCTCTTTCTCACTCGTTTTCTCCCTCCCTGTCTGCCTGTCTTACCCTTCGTCTCGTTCTGGTCTCGCTGCACTCGTTTCCCCCCTCTCAGCCATCTGCTTGTTTACCTTTCTGTAGTCTGGAGAAGGTCCATAATTCGGCGAGGCCGGTTCCTCTCACACGTCTGCTATCTTTAGCCTGTGCTCTGCTCCTCGGTTTAACACGTTGCCGTGAACATATTAGGCCAGAGCCAAGACGCGCCTCACACACAAACGTTTGGCAACACTAATGATCATAATGATGACAAACAAGGCGACTTAAAGGAAAACGTCTCCTTCGGAGTTTTTCTGTAGGAGATGTCTTCCTTGGCCTTGCAGACTTGGCGGTCTTCAGAGGGCCTTGTGGGTGCTGAGAGGAGCCTAATCCAGGCAGGACAGAGGAGAGCCACGGGGGGCTTGGCAGGGTTAACATATGGCTCCTTCTGGCACTGTTGAGCCCCAGGCAAGAACTACAAACAGGTTGTGACAGTGAGGGGCAGGAAGGAGTCACGTGAGCCTCCTTTGTGCCCTCTGGAGCCCGGCACACACAGGCATCAGGAGTGACTCACTCCTTCAAATAACATGTGCTGGCCTTCGGAGCAGGCCCGGTTCTGTGGGTAAAGAGCAGGACCCTGCAGGAGGCTGAAGATTCAGAGAGAGAGAGAGAGAGAGAGAATCTCTCTCCATTGTTTGTAAATACCTTGTCCTCCAGGCATGCGCACACACACTGAGAGAGGGAGAAAGAGAGAGAGAGAAAGAAAAGAGAGAGAGTGTGTGTCTGGAATCTGTGTTCATTCTATTTGGTGCAGATGTTACACTACTGTGTTGTGATACCCAAGCAACTCGTTTTTTCATAAAACACAGAAGGGAACTTTCTGGAAGGTATTGCATCCAAAAAAAGAAACCTGACATGTGGGAGCAACTCTTTCCAACAATTTCATGACCTATATAAATCCTGTGCCAAAGTGTGTGTGTGTGTGTGTGTGTGTGTGTGTGAGAGAGAGAGAGAGGCAGGGGGGAGGTTCTGTTGTGTATATCATAGTTTATTTCCTCATAACTCCTAGCTTGCATCTGCAAGCAGCTGAAGTAAAAACATTTATGAGAAAAAAGAAAAACTGTAGAAGCTTCTCTTGTTCGAGCCAGCAGAATACTTGTGCTGTGGACTCTAAATGTGCTGCACTGATGCCTGGAGCTTTATTATCATTGTTTTATTTGCATCCATAAACTTTTCCTGCATTCATAACTATGCCTTTGCTTGCAGCTGCATGAAAAGCACAAAAACACTTTGCTTCCTCCCCGGCGTGGTCCACCCACGCTCCCCTACAGTGTGTGTGTACCGCACGCTCTGCACCACCGTTCTCCTGCACAACCTTCACGCTTTCATCGTTTATTGGTTTGTGTGTTTAAATGCATGTTCATGAATCACTTCAACATGTTTTAGCACACATGCATCAAAATCTTGAAAATGTTTCCCAGTGCGAAGGCTGAAACCACCTTTGGGACACACGTGCTGGCCATGAGGTTTTATTCTTGCATCAGGAGAAATGGGCAGATGCATTAGGGGCAGGAAGAATGGCACTTCAGATGGATGAACGATTTGTTCATGATCTCAATTTGCAGACGCCATAAACCATCACCTCTGGCTTGAGCCTGTGGAGCTCAAAGATATTATGGCAGCACAGATTATTATACACAGATTATATATTCAAATTGGCCACCCTCCCTATATCACGCAGAATACATTAAATTATATTTGGTCAATGATGCATGACGAATTTGAAGACCTGCATAAGTCTGAATCGGTAGTTGTAAAAATCTGAAGATCACCACTTCTGTTACATATTGGCCTTGTGTATTATGAGGGATATTATGCAATGCTTATGTACGACAACATGAATACCCCTCAAAAAACATTTATTCTCAAAACATTCTGGCTAGAGCTTTAAGTGGAGTCTAAGCACTGCTGTTTGGCTCTTGCAACAGATCAGATGTTTCCCCTCTGAGCCTTGATGCCCGGTAGTGCTCTCATTGGAATGCACTGAATGTACTTTAGATCTTTAGAAGTCGGTCGGGAGCCCTTAACCCGGCTCACTCGACCCGCATTGTGAAGCAGGAACCTTGTACCATTCAGCCCTCTGTTGTGTCTGACGACTGTCGTTTGTAGCAGTAATAATTTGCTCGTTCCTTCAAGTCTTCAAGTTCGCGGTTTGAGGAAGGGCTTAGCACATCATCATCATCACCACCACTATCCTGCTGATGTCAGCGTTGAGGCCTGCCCCACTCTCTAACTTCATCTCTCTCTCCGTCTCCCTCTGTTTCACTTCTCCTCCCTCCACAGGCGTCCGTCGCCCCCCTGAAGTGGAGAAGTCCAACCACAGTGTCCACTACACCCTGCTGATAGCGTGTGTCCTCGTGGCCTTCGTCTTGGGCGCGTTCCTCTCTGGGTTCCTCGTCTCCTGTTACTGCAATCACAATGTCAACAAGACCAAGAGGCTGGCCAAGGACCCGGAGGCGCCCATCCCACACGCCCTCTCCCTGCGCAGCCTGGCCAAGCTCAACGGCCTCCTGGAGAGCCAGAGCAAAGATGAGAAGATGGATGTGTCCTCTCCAAAGCTCTACAACGGGTTCTTCCCAAACAGCAAGGATCACCCACCTCGCAGGAGTGCCCACCACGGTGTCATGTCGGAGCTGATCCACCCTCACCACCACCACCACTCGTCGGAGCTGTCGGGCCTGCCTACACCTGACTCCACCCCAGAGCTACCCATCAAGAGCATGAAGGCCTTCAAGAACCAGTGGGAGAAAAACCAGAACTGCAACAACGCCAAAGAGCCAAAGTGTCCCAACGTGGCCGGACCCAGGCCCAGCTCGGCCGTCCCTCAGCAGATGTTTCCCTTCTCCCACGGGCTGTCCGGCCGGCAGCCACTGGGCGGCTCCATGCACCTGGACGAGCGGAAGATCCACAATGCCGAGCGTGTCCCGGCTCCACCACCGCACTGCTACCCGCACAAGATCGTGGACGTGACCTCGCTGGACGAACTGCTGAAACACATCCACGAGATCAGCGTGGCGCCCGGCAGGAGCCCGGCCACGCTCACGTCCTCCGTGTCGGCCAGCGGGGGGCAGATGGCCTTCGCCAACCGCGTCCAGCCGCACATCCCAGAGACGGAGTCGGCGCCCTACTACAGCTCCTCCACGCTGCCCAGGGACAGCCTGACCCGGCGCATGGACGTGCCCCCGGAGGTGCCGGCCCAGCACCAGTCCACACTGGAGAGGGTGTCCCGTCACGCCTCGCAGCGACAGGCCCTCCTGGCCTCCGGGGGGGTGGTGTGCCGGGAGCCCAGCTTCAGCCGGCGCGCCCACCACGGCCCCCCGCTCCTGTCCCGCGTGAACTCCAGCGGCAGCAGCACGGGGGGGGGGCAGCGACGTGCGTCACCAGCTCATCCCCAGCAACTACCTGACACGCCAGCACAGCTACAGCGAGCAGGCCGAGGTCCACCGTGGGGCGCTGGTGCGCCGGGCCGCCTCGCTAAAGCCCGACGTGCCGCCCAAGCCCCTCTTCATCCCCGCAACGTCGCCCGTTAACCAGGCAGGAAAGTTCAACTACTGACCTCCAGCCGGGCCCCGGGCGTGCGTCCCCACACCTGTAAGCTCCAGCCGGGCCCCGGACGTGCGTCCCCACACCTGTGAGCTGCTGGTAGCCGGCGTCCGCTCCCAGAGCGAGGCCCCAGCGGTCTTCGGGCTGCCTTTGGACAGCTTTCCACTAAACACTGAGCTGCCACTAACGATTGGATCCCATAGTGGAGGGGGAGGGGGAGTGTCTGGGAGGGGGGGGGGTCGTGCCAAAACTGCATTCGGTGGAAATGGAAGCTGCCCTTTGACTTTTGGCTGCCAGTATTGTCAACTTTACATTTGAACTTGAACTTTTGTTTTCTTTGTCTCTCATGAATATATTTGTACCATATTGGTATTGCTGAACTATTCGATATAGAAGGTGAGGAAGTAAACAGATGGAACGGTGCCATCTTGTTCTGCCACTGTGTTGAGCGTGGCTGCGAGTGTTGAACTCTTAACGGTATCACTAATTCTGAGGCTGAAACTTGGACAAATGGACTTCAGTCTTACATGATTCAGATCTTTCTTGCTTTGGCTTAACTGTTCTGTTAATGTGGAGTTGATGAACTGTACTGATCCCAGTTCTAAACGTGTATATATATGCATGTGTGTGTATATATATGTGTGTTCATATCTACACAGTATATGTATACATATACATACACGGTATATGTATCTTGATGAACAAAAACGGATGATCTCCTCTGAAAGTAGCTCTTTGCCTTATCTGGAAAGTAAACCCAATGTGGAAATACCCTTCCTTTCATCCCTTATGCTAAAAATGAATATCTCTTGGTAAAACACTTGAGCAATAACCTATCCAGCATTAATATCATTACCTTTTCAGCAGCAACTGCCCGCCGTTCGGTGTGATCGAAAGCCTGTTGGTCAAAGGCCTTTCTGGGGGTCTGGAGCCAAGCAGCTTGAGCCAGAGTTCTTCAAGTGCTACGGATGTGGATGTATGAAAGAAGGAATGTAATAAGATGGGCATTTGGCTCATCGGTGTATCCAAAGCAGGATTTTTGTTTTCAAGCTCTCTTAATACGTCAACATTTTGGGCCAGTTTGTGATTGTCACGCCCTAGAATAAACAAAAAGAGCGTGTTGGTGAACATGCCTACCAAGAGTGAATACTAAACTAGGCTTAATCTAAGTACTAAACTAGGCTTAAACTAAGTCCTAGGCTAGGCTTAAACTGTGAAAACTGACCCTCTGCATCACAATGCAAACTTAACTCCCAATCTGAGCTACTACCATTTTCGTCATATTAAAATGCATTTTATCATGAATAATAACATTGTAGCTATTTCGTGTAAATATAGGAACAATAACTAGCCAAATTCTGTTTGTGTAAATTTGTGCCTTATTTAATATGATCCGTGCTATCGGCGAAAAAGAGGAGAGAGAGGAGAGTGAAGGAGCTACCTTTGTTTCATTTGTAATTTCTAAAAAACAAAAAAAAAAAAGAACTTTGGTGTCTGTATGTGTCATATATATAAATATTCTATTGTAGATTTATATTTCTATTTAGACATTTTTAATATTCCCTTACTGTGTGAAGCTATTACATTTGAATCAGCTGCGTGATTTTTATGAATATGTTTTCCCCTCCTGTGTTTCGGGCCTTTCTGTATGTGTGCATGTATACTGATGCACTGCACAAAACACTGATCACAGGCAGAGTTGGTGTGAACATCCCATCTAGAGGACTAACGCTTTTGTTTCTGAGTAAAATGATCACTACATCCAGCCAAAATGAACATTTTAATTAAAATAAGTAAACATTCACTAAACCCAGTGCTCAAAATGGCTTGGGGCTCGTGTTATAGTGCATTTTGTGTGTGTGTGTGCGTGCGTGCGTGCGTGTCCTTATGCATGCACATACATGTGTGCATGTGTTCATGTGTGCACGCACGAGTGTGTGTATACATGTGCGTGCTTGTTTTGCGTGTGTGTGTGTGCGTGTGTGTGTCCTTATGCATGCACATACATGTGTTCATGTGTGCACGCACGAGTGTGTATACATGTGCGTGCTTGTTTTGCGTGTGTGTGTGTGTGTCCTTATGCATGCACATACATGTGTTCATGTGTGCACGCACGAGTGTGTGTATACATGTGCGTCCTTGTTTTGCGTGCTTGTGTGTGTGTGTGTGTGTGTGTCCTTATGCATGCACATACATGTTTTCATGTGTGCACGCACGAGTGTGTGTATACATGTGCGTCCTTGTTTTGCGTGCTTGTGTGTGTGTGTGTGTGTGTGTGTCCTTATGCATGCACATACATGTGTTCATGTGTGCACGCACGAGTGTGTATACATGTGCGTGCTTGTTTTGCGTGCGTGTGTGTGTGTGTGTGTGTGTGTGTGTGTCCTTATGCATGCACATACATGTGTTCATGTGTGCACGCACGAGTGTGTGTATACATGTGCGTCCTTGTTTTGCGTGCTTGTGTGTGTGTGTGTGTGTGTGTGTGTGTCCTTATGCATGCACATACATGTGTTCATGTGTGCACGCACGAGTGTGTATACATGTGCGTGCTTGTTTTGCGTGCGTGTGTGTGTGTGTCCTTATGCATGCACATACATGTGTTCATGTGTGCACGCACGAGTGTGTGTATACATGTGCGTGCTTGTTTTGCGTGTGTGCGTGCGTGTGTTTGTGTGTGTGCGTGTTCTAATCTGTTGGGAGTATCTTTGGCTGGAGTTCAAACATGGCTCTCTCTCTCTCAGCTTTGCACCACAGCTGTACTGTTGGACGGCTGCGTTGGGCTCACACCCCAAGGACATCCGCCTCGCCGGCTTCTTTTATGCTAATGTCTGATTTTGCATTGAATTCTTGGTGCTGCTCTTGGTTTTCCTATGTACAACTGAATCAATCTCCCATGTTCAGTGAATTAATCTCCCATGTTAGCTGCCTGTTAAGATGTGCTAAAGTATGTTGCCCCAAATTAAACCAAATGCAAATGTCATAATAAATGGCTCATGTATCATGCAACATACACAAGACAGGAGGGAACTGTTGAAATGAGGCCCAACTCAGTAGAACCAGGGCTGAGAATTGAAAAGATGCTTCGTCATTTCAGTAATGCCCAGAACAGAATGGGCCGAGTCACCTACCTGTAGGCGAGGGAGAACAGGTTCTTTGAATTCCCACAGAGCTAATGAAGGAAGGCCCCTGTCTGCGTTACCTGCTCTAAACCGCTGGGGGTTTCGTTATTGCACAGTGTAAATAAAGGAGGGTTGCCATGGCGTTGGCCAGGACGCAGGGCTCTTTTCTGCCTGCTGTGGGCGTGAGCTCCGTGGCTCCGCCCCCTCCTGCTTTTCTTGAATACCATTGTATTTTCCTTATAACAGAAATAAATCGGAAGACCTACCAGGCGTGTTTGGTCTGATTGGGTCAATTCTTCTGTTGTAGATGTTTGGGTGGGAAATCGTCCTGACCCTGCCCCTGGGGTCATCTGGGTTCAGCTGCTGACCTCTCCAACATATTTAAAACATTTCTCTTGGCTATCGAGGACCTGCGTGGGGGCTCACTG
Source organism: Brachyhypopomus gauderio (assembly GCF_052324685.1). Taxonomy (NCBI): domain Eukaryota; kingdom Metazoa; phylum Chordata; class Actinopteri; order Gymnotiformes; family Hypopomidae; genus Brachyhypopomus; species Brachyhypopomus gauderio. Next base: position 744,843 of record NW_027506883.1, read on the forward strand.
AGACACAACATGACCACAACTGAAATATTTAACGATATTAAGGCACAGACTTGTGGCTCTGTGCATTTCCATTAAAAATGTTCTGTGATGTAAGATCCCACCACCAACATAAATGCAGCATTAAAACGTAATTTGTGATGGTTTGTTGATGTATTTGTGTTTGCTCCCTAATCCTTTACCTCACCTTCAGGAGGTACAGCTCTGTGGGCACTGCAGGATATGTCAGGATACATGTTTAAAGTGCAACGAGAAATGGAGCTGAAATACAAGCGTGTCCCTTTTAAATGACAATGATCCCTTTTGCTTTCTGTTCCACATCAGCAGAGCTTTCCACGCTGCCATTTTCTTGGGTATCATTTAGGCGGAGGTTGTTACTGCGCTAAGCAGAAATGTGCTACTGTTGGGTCTACCTCAATTCAAAATCAGTCATTTATATTCTCCTTTAGCTCGCTTGGCTCTTTAATATGCACTCTTGTTTGAGATCAGAGATTAATTGCTCATACTGTAAATGTTTCCGCAGTTCTATGCTGCTGTTGGCTTGAGATCTGAAGACGTGGCATAGAGCACCAGTGAGGTAACCGTCATCAGTGCCACATGATAAGATGATAATCCAGCACTGGAACCTGTCACTAAACATCTCACCATGCGAGACAGCCTCCTTTTAACACCTCTTAAACTTTTATTTACCAAATTTACTTTCATCCTGCAAAGTATGTGTTTAGCATCTAGGTGGTGAATTTACGGTACATGCAGCTGGTTATGCATGTGTCTAAGGTTAGCATGATGAATGTCAGGTAGGTACCACAACACGTGCTGTGTGCTGAGCAGTTGCACACCTGTACACGTGTACATTTATTTTATGTACATGTAGAATAGGACGATGTGTTACGGCGATATGCAGGATTTTGTCATTCTAGATTTGTTTGCTATGGGACTTTAGTCAATTTGATACTTGAGAATGAACAATGAATGCAATGTTAGGTATCATATGACTTTCCTCTAGTGGTTTTTCCAGCTTAGAGTTCAGGACCATCTATACTACCTTGGAGATTCCAAGCAACTGCGTAGCACTTTTGTAAGTCGCTCTGGATAAGAGCGTCTGCTAAATGCCATAAATGTAAATGTAACTGTCTCACTGAGCTTCTCATTAACTTTTGTGTATTTTGGTTTAAGTTAATTATGCAGTTCTTTTCCATCCTGTCCAGTGTGTCATAGACTAAATGTACCAGCATATCTTACCTACGGCGAGAACACAACTAAATGACTCCTGTTGGTCCTGATCTGAACTTCTTAGTGCCTGCAGGTCCACATAGACCCTGTGTGAAAATGATGTCAATAGTATGCAGGTAATTTTCTAGACAAAGTCTAGAAGAAATGGCCAAGGGAACCTGCTGAGGGAAAACCCACAAGTTAGGGGTCAGCGTTCCCACGGGACTTCACGCGCTCTACCGCACGCGAGGCGGGACTTCACGCGCTCTACCGCACGCGAGGCGGGACTTCACGCGCTCTACCGCACGCGAGGCGAGGCTTCAAGCCTGGTTTATACTTTCGCGAGCGACCGTAGCGCGCGGCTCCGCCCACCTCGCGCGACCCTGCGCGAGCGGTGTAGGCGTTTATACTTTCGCGAACGTCGCGAGCGTCGCTGCAGTGTTCTCCGAAACGATAGGTGGCGATAGGTGGCAGTGGAGAATAAAAAACCCCTGCAAAACCGGGGAAAGAACATTTTTACTTGACCAGAGACCGTATATATACACATCAGGCATCAAACGTAAATATGGCTTTGCAGTGTTGTCCGAAACGATACGTTAACAAATACGAGCCTCTTGTAATTCCAGGACAAAACATGAGAGAACGTGAAGACGTCAAGATTGGGCGTTTTGAAAATAAACAACCATAAACTAATGTGATAAAAAATGCGAATTATTTCGATTCATTTCGAGTATATGTATAAATATTTAACTTAATTAAGTTTAACGTGCTGGGAAATATTGAAATGGACCTTTAAAGTGACGTACAAGTGCTTTAATTCCACCTTGTATAGGTGTATGAACCCGGCAAACATGACTTTGTCCATCGCGCTGAAGCGCGGCGCGCGCGCGAAGTTACAAAAATCGAGAGGTGCACGACCTCGCGCCGCGATAGCGCGCGAGGCCCTCGCGCACGGGCGGAGCCACAGCGATTACGTCATTTTCGCCGCGCGGACCCTCGCGCCGCTCGCGGCGCGTCGAGTATAAACCAGGCTTCACGCGCTCTACCGCACGCGAGGCGAGGCTTCACGCGCTCTACCGCACGCGAGGCGGGACTTTTTACGCGAGGCGGGACTTCACGCGAGGCGGGACTTCACGCGCTCTACCACACGCGAGGCGGGGCTTCACGCGCTCTACCGCACGCGAGGCGGGACTTCACGCGCTGTCGAGGGTGGTTAACCCTCCAGTAGGTGGGAACTACATGTAGAACAATCTCGCAAATGAAAAACTAGTGTAACATGAGGACAATCACTTAACAATTATGGTGTATAAATAACAAAATGGTAGCAAAATAAATATTAATGGAATAAACATTGTGAACAGTGGAGGCTTTAGGAGGTCAGTCGGCCGCAGGTGTATAAAGTGTTTAAAGACTACAGCATAATTAAAGCAACTAGGCGAGTGACAGGCGGCTGTTATTTCCAGTTGTGACCGATGCAGATGGGTTTTCTGGCTGTGAGAAGCGCAGGGCCACAAAACCTGCAGCATGTTTCTTGTTCAAATGGGCAAATCTGTCATTCACCACCGCGTCCTTTAAACAGACGGATGATTTAAAGGGAAGGAGGGATGTGTTGCATTCATCTGTCTCTGCTAGTTGCTTTGCACCCTACAAACTGCATCTTTATTTGTAATTATGTGGTTCGTTTAGCCTACTGCACCTTTTTATATGTGTATCTTTGTTTATATCGGTTATTTACTTTTGTATGGACATTTATGTTGGCTGTAGGATAGCTTATCCCAATAGATGTTCTGTATTTTAGTGTTTGCCTAATGTTTATTAAGAATGAACAGCCTGTGGTTAATAAAATTAAGATGGCCTTTTGTGCGCTAGGTATGATATTTCAGGAGGAAATTGTTTGTGAATTGCGGCATGTCCAGTATTGGATGTCATTTACCATCATAACTGATTGCTGGCCGGAGCTTTGTGGGCGGCAGCCGGACAAATGTTGCCAATTTTTGAAACAGGATTAACAAATCAGTCCCACGCAGAGCTCTAAAACAAGTAAACCACAGCTAGGCACAAACACGAGCCTCATCCAAGCTCTCAGGCCTAATTATCTCCCAGCCCAACACACAAGACGCATAAAATGCCGAGATAAATCGGGCTGTTGCAGTGGTCGATGACTGCCAGTGTGAAGAGAACATTAATAAGGCGCATGGCCTTGTCTTTACCCCCCACCCTTCATCATTAAACCATCATTAGGGCCCGCTGTCACGTCCTGGGGGGCTGAGCAGATCACTGGTGAGGAGATGGTGGATCTGATGTAAGGAGGGGCGACTAATGACACGGCACATACCGGCAGGGCTAAAGCCTTTAGTCATCTGGGTGTTTTGTTGCTGTAGTGATTTTAAAAAAGTGATCCTCTTCTAAATTCACGAGGATGTTATTCTATCATCAAAATATCTTAAATGGTGAAATGAAGGCCTAGGGAACGTATGATTACACAGCAATAGTCTGAGCCACAAAGCCAGAGAAGTGGCACCCATTCATGTCACACACTACTTCAAACGACACCTTGTCTTTAACCTGAAATAGGAGCAATGAGATTAGTTTGATAGTGTCTTCACTGCAGATTCACAAATTACACTGAAGGAAAATTATTATTTACGTCCTTCTGAACCTGAATTTAAATGACTCCAATTGCTTTGGATGTCGCACACGTTTTTGGGTTATACTTTAATTATTGAAGCAGTTATCCAAACATGATTGTGTGTGTGTGTGTGTGTGTGTGTGTGTGTGTGTGTGTGTGTGTGTGTGTGTGTGTGTGTGGCCTTTTTTCCCCTCTGTCCAGGTTGTCTCTCATTTCAAATTCTAATGACCACTGTTAATACACCACTGAGATTCTCATGTGACTGGCACACAGGATTATGTTCTAATCTTAGAAACCTAATCCATCTCACTGACCTCAGGTGGAGCGTTATTTCCCACCCGGACGAGGCTGCTCCCCCCTGCCGTCCCCCACACCGCTCCCAGCAGTTACAGAAACACTTAGAAACCTCCCTCAACACGGCCTCACCTAACGCATCTTACAGCATCAGTGCCCAGACACCAGGCATCAGGACGCATCATGTCTGAACTCGCTGAAATTGGGATGAATCTCAGTTCTTCTGCGCTGTGTTGTCGGGCTAAAGACGCAGTTTTGATGTGTTGCCAAGGCCCTGCAGTTTGAGGATGATCCAAACATCAAAACTCACCCATGGTTCCTTTTTGCTCTTCGCTTTCTTCCTGTCTTTTCTTTCCTTTAACACTTTCACTCTTCCTCATTGCTTCAACTTATCGTAGGTCTGTAACAGAGCTACATGTGAAACGATCATCCCAGATCGTATCATGAATCAAATGTAAATATTGAAGCTCTCCATCTGTGTCCAACAGGTGGCGCTGTAGCCAGTGAGTGCATTATTCCAAAAGTCTGCTGAAAGTTGAAAAAGGTACATTTTCCCCTCCCAAGCGAATGAAAGAGTGGATGCCTGATAGGAAATACATTTAATGGCTATGATGCGTATTATTAGTGCTGATTAGCTTTTCTGGCTTTGATCATTCTGTGAGTCTCATTTAAAGGATCAAAATCCTCGTTAATCCCGGAGTCATGTTTCGTCAACATCTTCAGGCGCCGCGTTCCTCTTCTGGATTACCGTTCAGGCCGTGCGAGAAAGAGAGAGAAGGTCTGTGAATGTATTGGCAGCATATTTAGCGCCTGTGCCCCACACTAAAGGAGCTTTATCTCACTACAAGACCGTGTGGTGTCATAGATGTGAAGCACCACTTTTGGAGAGTTCCTCTGTCTCCACCACCCCCATCACCTCCACCACCCCCATCAACCCCACCACCTCCATCACCCCCACCACCCCCATCACCTCCACCACCCCCATCACCTCCATCACCACCTCCATCACCTCCATCACCCCCACCACCTCCATCATCACCTCCATCATCACCCCCACCACCTCCATCACCCCCACCACCCCCATCACCTCCACCACCATCACCTCCACCACCTCCATCAACCCCATCACCTCCACCACCTCCATCACCCCCATCACCTCCATCACCCCCACCACCACCATCACCTCCACCACCTCCATCAACCCCATCACCTCCACCACCCCCATCACCTCCACCACCCCCATCACCTCCACCACCCCCATCACCTCCACCACCTCCATCAACCCCACCACCTCCACCACCCCCATCAACCCCACCACCTCCATCACCCCCACCACCCCCCATCACCTCCACCACCTCCATCAACCCCATCACCTCCACCACCCCCATCACCTCCACCACCCCCATCACCTCCACCACCCCCATCACCCCCACCCCCATCACCTCCACCACCCCCATCACCTCCACCACCCCCATCACCTCCACCACCCCCATCAACCCCATCACCTCCACCACCCCCATCAACCCCACCACCTCCATCACCCCCACCACCCCCATCACCTCCACCACCTCCATCAACCCCATCACCTCCACCACCCCCATCACCTCCACCACCCCCATCACCCCCATCACCTCCACCCCATCACCTCCACCACCCCCATCACCTCCACCACCCCCATCACCTCCACCACCCCCATCACCCCCATCACCTCCACCCCCATCACCCCCACCACCCCCATCACCCCCATCACCTCCACCACCCCCATCACCTCCATCACCCCCACCACCCCCATCACCCCCACCACCTCCATCACCTCCACCACCCCCTCCACCACCCCCTCCATCACCCCCACCACCTCCATCACCCCCATCACCTCCACCACCTCCATCACCTCCACCACCCCATCACCCCCACCACCTCCATCACCCCCACCACCTCCATCATCACCTCCATCACTCCCACCACCTCCACCACCCCCACCACCTCCATCATCACCTCCATCACCCCCACCACCCCCATCACCCCCACCACCTCCACCACCCCATATCACCTCCACCACCCCATCACCTCCACCACCTCCATCACCCCCACCACCTCCATCACCCCCACCACCTCCATCATCACCCCCATCACCTCCATCACCCCCACCACCTCCATCATCACCTCCATCACCCCCATCACCCCCACCACCTCCATCACCACCCCCACCACCTCCACCACCACCTCCATCACCCCCACCACCTCCACCGAGTACACAGGGAAACGAATCTCCAGGGGCCGCGAGTTACCAGCAAGATTGACGAGGTGCGGTAAATTGCCAGAACTTATTTAAGGCCCATTGTCATAATTTTAACTCTGTACCTTTGCCCTTGAATTCTAAATGCTAAAATGAATTAATAGACTTCATCCTGACAAATAGCATCTTTTTATTTATAATGGTGCCTGCAGCGATATAACGTAACGCCTGTGACTTGATTAGATCCTTTGGTCTATTTATATCTCTAGCAGTAGCTTATAAACTTATAAGCTTAAATCTTTATATATATATATATATATATATATATATATATATATATATATATATATATATATATATATATATATATATAGAGAGAGAGAGAGAGAGAGAGAGAGAGAGCATTAAACTCAGTAATCAGTGTCTTGGGCATGATGAACACTGCTGTCTGGATTCAGTTTCACAGTAGAAAAGAGTGAAGTTCTGAAATCCTTCTTCATCTTGGCCAATATGTAGTTCAGCCTCTTCTGTGCTATTTTAGTATTGTGGTCTGCATTATTGGCTTTTGTAATACTGATATTTCAGTAGATGGTAATAGGCAGAGACCCTTGAACACGTTACTTTCTCCTCGTGAGCGGTGAGTGTTGTGACCTACATTCCAGATTAGAGCTCTGTGGGTGTTTTAATGAATCAATGTTGAATAACATGAGCCAACAAACATAAACAGTTTTGGTCCAAATACTAAAAGGCCAATCTTTAACTAACATCAAAGCTTCAACACAGTGTTATAATATATAGCAAGACGTATCGCTAACCCCAACGTAAAGCTAACATTCTACTTCTTTACTGCTCTGCTATAAAGTGTGGCTTAGCACATTCTGTTGGTGAGTTCTGGCCTCTTGACGTGTCCACCCAGAGAGGTTGGCTTACATTCAAAATAGCCCTCTGCCCCGTCAAATAGGAGGTGTTTGTTTACAGTATTCGTTGTCAGCTCAGACACCAGGACTGGCCGCCCTCCCACTGAGGGTTTAGACCCCAAACCACAGAGCGTTTGGATACATTTAAACAGACCGTAAACGGGCTGAACATATGGCTCCAGTCACAGACGAGGCGACTTGTTCTCTCTTTAGCTTTTATTATTAATAAAGAATTGTGTGCATGGTGCTACATAAATCACAGTAGTGGAGTACCTAAGTGTCAGCCTTGCCTGGGGTTTCCACTTCTCTTGGTCATGAGAGTCGACCCTTTCATCCGCCAGTAATAGACCAAAGAGCATGAAGTGTTGTGTTGTATGGAGCTCAGTCAATGAATGAGGCCGATACACGACACACTCTGGACAGTAAACACTCATAATCACTGGCACGTCTTTTTTTTACCTTGGTGTTAGGATGGTCAGCTAAAATATCTTTGGTTTTTGGTAGTTAGTTAACCTAATTTATAAGATTGTGTGTTAGCTATTTGCCATAAAGATTGTTATTTTCAGCCTGTCTGTATTATTTGTACTTTTATCTGTAAATCTCCACAGACGAAAGCATGGCTATGAAGCCAACCACACAAGCACACAGACGTGTTTGGCACGGGTATGTAACCCAGCCCCTGTGAGGTCAGTGGAGAGTTGTGCTATGAGAGGCATGGCAAGCGTGTCAGGCGCTCTGGCCTGGGGCGTGGGGCACCGGTTTGATCCAGTTCCTTCTGGTGCGGGGCACGTCCCTATTCGGCACCCTAAGCACCTCGACCAAGAGCCAAAGCCGCGCACCTGGCCCTGGCCTCTCCCCCACACACACACGCTTGCAGACTCCGTTTCGCTCCTCTTTGACAAGCCCCGCCCACCCGCCCGGGCTTGTGTGCCACGCACCTGTCCAGTGACGACATAGCCCGCCCTTAATTACCAGACCCCAATCCCAGTGAATCCATGCACAAACAAACCCCGCCCCCCCCCCCTCTCTCCCTCTCTCCCTCATCTAATTAGCCTCCCGAACACACGCTAACCTTCGCCGCCCCGGGTCCCGCCAGCATCACGGCAGCAGGACTCTGCCAGCCGCGGTGGATGTAACATGCGGTAGAGGAATCACAGGAAGGCCAAAGGTGTGATTTTGCACACAAAGTTTGATTCACTCTTAATTTGCTGTAGCACTTTTTCTAATGAGGGTCAGCACCTGAAGCACGACAGAATCACCACTGTTGGGTTATTTCTCTTCCTTCTTCCACAAACGTTTCAGCAGGGAGGTGTGTGTTCCTCAGAGTGTGTGTGTTCCTGAGAGACCAAGCTGTAGGAATGAGAGCCGACATCCTCCGAGTGACCGGGACGATGTGCTGGGAAGGTCACTACGGTATGATGAACGTATGCATAAAAACTGTTTATTATGATTTTTATGATTTTTTCATCACCACGTGTAGTACAGAACTAGTATCTGACTCAGCTCGTGTTGTGGGAGAGTTCTGCTTACGTGATCCGGATACCTGGTGGCGTGTGCCCTGACCTGTCTTACCGCACGACTATGGGGGCGTGTCCTACCGCACACCTCTGGGGGCGTGTCCTACCACACGGCTATGGGGGCGTGTCGTTATTCTGTCTGATATCAAGATCTCTAGAAAATACAAATGTGTGCTTACAGCTTCTTAGATGATTCACCATTATGAAGGTTAAATTGTTTTGTTGTATCGAGGGATTTGAGACAGATCAATAATTGAGTAAACCATGAAATTGTTGCAAGTACAACATGAAAAGTTTTACATACAAATGTCATTTCATGGTCATAAGATCTACACAACTCACTTTCATCCCTGAAATGAGAGTTATTAGCCATTCGTCACAATGGTGCATGTGTCTTGGATATTACTTTGGGAATTCTGTATTCCTTTCCTATTTCATGCATGGTTATCATGGTTTATTTGTAATTAGATCAAAACATCAAAGGGCCACACAGGGATCATACAGGTGTAGGTCTGTGTTGAGAAGAAACAAAGTTATATAATTATCAGTGGAGACCTTGGAAAAACACCATTACATGTTCAAACTTACACAGGGTCTTCACAGGCCTTGCAAGTAGATGTTCACAGCACATCCATCGTACACATATTTTGTTACTGGGACTCTTGAAAATAAGTCCATGGTTTTTATTTGGTTTTTATTTTATGAATACATCAATTCAAGCATCTAGAGGAGAGGAACATGCAGCTAGGAGTTTCTCCAGCTCCTGGAGGAGAGGAACATGCAGCTAGGAGTTTCTCCAGCTCCTGGTGCAGTGTGACAGTGTGACAGGCCGTGTCAGCCCTTCAGGGCCCTTAAAGGTGTGACTCTCCGTGTGGGTTCCTGCACACACACCACGCTGGAGGGGGGGTACTGAACACTGCTGTGGCCCGTCACATGATCTCAGTCACATGATCTCAGTCACACGCTTCACATAGTAATTCTTCTGCTGTCTCGAAAATCCTACAAAAGTGCTTTTTGTGGCAAACACACCCACGCACTCACATTCTAATTAAGTCACCTTCCTGTGCACAACTTCACAATCTCTCTTTATCTCATTAGGTGTAATAAAGCTCTGCTTGCTAAACTCATTGGGCCCAGACTTCATTAAATCCCTATGATTACTTCTGTCTGAAGACGGAGCTTCACGGTGCTAACTTCATCCTTAACCCCCCCCCCCCCCCCCCCCCCCCACCCCCACCCCCGCTGCTGCTGACATGACACTTTAGCTTCCTGGACATGCCTCACACTGACATTCAATTAGTCCTCTCACCACAGCCCCTCCCGCAGCCTAATAGCTCACAACGCTGCTTTCCCCGCAAAATCTCCCTTTCTTCCATTTAATATGACCATCGCAAAATGGAGCGCGTGATGAGTGGAGTTAGGGCACGGAGGCGGAGATGAGAGATTCAGAAAACACTGCTCTTCCTTTCTGGACTTTCTTCAAAGAAGAGTCTCGCACCCAATGAGTAATAAGAATAGAGGCACATCAAAGGACAGTAGAGATTCACATGCAACGGGGCCGTGCTTTAATCCACGCCTGCCAACACACCTGTTATCTAGCACTTTGATCTTGAAGGACCACTGAGAACTGGAAAATACCAAAAAGGTTCTTGAACATCACCAGAGTCTGACAAGTATGACATATGTCTGAGTGACATGATATTATATATCATGTGACATACATACATATATATATATATATATATATATGACAACATTATATGTACCAGACAAATGTGTCTCTTCAACAAAACATAGTAAAAACTGTCCATGCATGTATACAATGAGAATCTGGCATGATAACGCAACTCTTCAAATGCCTGTTCTCTTTACTTCTAGCGTTCTGCACGTCTCCTGCGTCACTCGGCGGGTCTCGTGACTGATGACTAAACATGGCCGTATTTAACATAATAAGAGTCGCGTGTCTATAAGATCAAATTCAGCCGTTAATAGCGGTTAGACTTGTAGCATTGCTATGAAGGGTGTAAAGCAGCTTACGGTGAGAAAAAAAATGTTGAATGGCTATGCTGAATAAGGAGAAACAGCATCTCAGTATCACCTCGGGAGATAAATAATTGTGTCGAAGCAGAAATGTCACTGATACTCTGGTGCGGCTATAAAATAATATCCTGCATCATTTGTACCTTACACTATATCCACAGGATACTTGACGTCCTCGCCATCAATCTGCTGAGCTAAGATCCGTATCTTGTAAAAAACTGAATTAAACAGTAGGTGTGGCGCACTGAATACAGTGGTCTTTGTCGCCATCTACTGGTCATCCTAATAAATTGTCAAAGAGGGACTAGGCGTTGAGTGGTGTGTTGCTCCCATCCACACATGACTTAGTACAGGGTGATGATGATGATGATGATGATGATGATGATGATGATGATCAGACCCCGGGAAATGGAGCCATTTTGGAGTATAAATCAAGCGAAACTACACTTTTATAAAACTACACTAATAGCTAAAGAAAAGTATCAAGTGAGTCAACATTACCACAAATGTTGTTCAGTACATTTCTCTGTTATGCTTGACATCTACTTAAAACCACGTAAACCTAAATATTCCTTATGTGGATACTTTGACATTTACCAGAAAAAAATAGACTATATACCTTCGTTGTCTTCGTTGTTAATCCAACTGGTAGATACGACGTTTTTGTTGCGCTGGTTCCAGTACATTGGATTCGAAATAAAACAGCAGGCATGACCTTAAAGTGGAGGACTTTCTGAGTCAAACGTCTCCAAGTCAAATGTATTTACCCTGAAGTTGGTACATCACATTAAAATGACATTGTGTTCGTCTTTCCACGCACAGCCAAGTTCAGACCTGTTTCATTATGAGCTTTGCTATATTCGTTAGGCAGGGATATTTTATTTCCCCAGGAAGCAACCAAATGTTAACGTTTTTTTCCAAACTGATATTTAGCTGCTATAATTTGATTCCGTATTAACTGGGGTATCTGGTGAAGAAACTAAATGACTTCGGTCTTCATTCACAGTTGATACTCTGGCATGAGAAACTGTAGCAGAAAACCCCAGAACAGGCAGGACGCGTGTGGTTCACATCTGGGCTTTAGTGGGGGAGGACTGAACTAGTCAGCTGCTCTATAACGTGATATAAGGTGTAGGCCCTCACACACACTCACACACACTGAGCTAGTCAGCTGCTCTATAACGTGATATAAGGTGTAGGCCCTCACACACACTCACACACACTGAGCACTTGGAGATCCACCTGCGCTACATCTGACAAACGCGAAGCAAATTAAGAAAATACTGTATTCCCAAATGACATGTGCGCTATAAATGTGGCGCAAATGCAGAAAACGACGCAAGTGAGGACACGGGGGGGGACGTAAGTTGTTGAGCGGGGGGGAGCAACGTAAAACGTTACAGGAGGGGTTTAAATGGACACAGCGAGAAAAAAAACACTCTGAATCGCGGTTTGAACTAACCTAGTTTTTTTTGCCGGGACCGAATATTAAAAAGAAGAAAAACCGGGACAAATCGGGACAGTCCCGGGAAAACCGGGACAGGTGACAACACTAGGACACGCCCAGGGAATAAACTCGAGACCAGCGGTGACTGGAGCAACGACAGCCGAACTAGTGAGAAGTAGATTAGAGATGTAGGTATGATGATTATATCAGCGATTCCCCGTGCCTCGTGCTTCCGTGCAACGCCATGTGCACCTACTGGTTCTTCCGGCTGTTCACGGTTGCTGTGGTGCACACGAGTCTCATCACTTCCTTTGGGGTCTTTGAGGTCCACAAAGCAAGCCTGGCTCTACTGAACAATACACTAAAAATACCAGCAAGACTTCTCATACAACTTTCTGCTTAAATGTATTATACTGTTTTCACCACTAGAGGGCATGCTACATATAGTTTTGACTAACCTCAAAGCTCATTACTGTAGTCTATCTTTATATTACCGTACTGTTCTACTGAATTCCCTTACAACAACCACTTTACCACTTTATTTTTAACTTTATACCACTTTATATTCTAACTACTGTTGCCCACTTACTTGCAGTATTTCTGTGGAGTAAATAAATATTTTGTTTTAATGAACCACAATAATAATGTTATTGTTGGCTACCGTCTCCAGGGCAACAAGCTATCTTTGTTTACCCACACCACTCCTCTTCTTTATTAATTAGTACTATGATTGATAAACGCTTCAATCTGTCTTTTTGTATATTTGAATTCAGTTGTGGAGTGTTAAAAAATCTGAGTTGCAGAAAGATATTGTACAAATGCAGAGAGTCGTTTGGGTGGAGCCATGATTTCATCTTCTATGAGATACCAAACACTTAGCACACACACACTTAGCATTCACATGAAGTGGAGCTCAGGGCGAGAGCTTTAGTCACCACCAGCTCTAATGTGTTAATCACATTCAGTCAAACAGAATCATGTCTTACACTAGCAGAGGAAATCATTTCTTCTTTCCTGCAGAACAATCTCATTTGGATGCAGCAGTGAATCTATGAACTGATCGGTTAATTTCTGCCCAATGGAGCAAGAACCATAAAACGAACAGAAACGAAAGAATGGCAGAGCTCGGAGAAGAACGATGCCAGTGGATCAGGTAGACGACGGGGCCGAGAGAAGCGTGGTGGTGGTAGAGCAGCTAGACGACAGGTACGGTGGCCGGAGATCAGGTATGAGGGCCGAAAGAGGACCCGGGTCGGTTGAAGGAGGCGGGGTGGTGAAGGAGCGCAGGAGAGGAGGAACCACGGCGTTTGCATAGTTCTGCCGACCAGAGCCATGGTGTGAACTGCAGTGGCCATGTCCGTGTACGTAACCTCCGGCCTCCGAGGCGAGCAGGCCGATGCCTCGTCTGATCACGGCGGCCCGCACGCGGGTGTGAAGGCCGGGCCGTGAGGTAGGCTGGAGGCAGGTTGAGGCATGAGTCAGGCTTGTGGGGGTTTTTTTCTGTTGCCAGAGCCCCGGGGTCCACAAAGAGACACTTGTCCGTCTGGCTCTCTCCTGTTTACACGATGATTTGAGGACTTCAGGGAAGGGTTTTCTTTTGGATCAGCAAGATTTACAGCGAGGTGAAATAAATGCTCTGGAGCATCTGTGCAGACCAGGCCTGCGACATTAAAGATCTCGCAGTACTAGGCCTACTATATAAATGCTGTGAGGGCTTTTTCTGGCTTAATGGAAGCAAGCAGCGTGAAAATAGTGCTACTATGATATGAGTAATGCTGGTTGTTATCACCTTTGTTTTTGTTTTTTTTTGTTTTTTATTTGACCACTTTAATAAACCAAAATGTCATGGATATCATGGTGGCCGTGTGCTTACTGTGAAATATGTGTAAACAAATTGGCATCCAGATGAGATCTATCTGACATTCACATGATTATTCTATCTTCATGGAGTGAAATGGAGAGAACACAGAAGAAGAGAATGCAGGGGGAGATTGTTCTGCAGTTTGAGAAAAAAAAGAGAGAGAGAGAGAGAGAGAGAGAGAGAGATTGAAAGAGGGAAAACAGATGGGAAAATAGAGATTTGGTATGTGTATGTGTGTGCCTTAGAGAAAGGGAGCCTCTTATACCCGCGCAGCAGGAGCTTGGCCCAGGACTCGGCCTAGTCTCGTCTGCCCAGCAGGGGCCTTTCCTGAACTGGCTGCCCAGGGGAGGGGCACCTGCCCCAAGCCACAAACACTGGAGCAAATGCAGAGAGGTGTGGACCAGGAGTGGAGGGGAGCGGATGGGGCTCTGAATGGAAAGACACTCAGGAATAGGACATGTATTCAGCTCAGGAAACGTATAGGTAACATAAAATTACTATTATAAAAAGAAAATATCCCCCCTTACATTCTCCTACAGTCTGTGGTCTTCAACTGACCACCTCCTACAAAACGAGCTGTTTCGTTCAAACAGAGTCATGGTGGTTATTGTTGGAGAGGGAAGCCGTACCAAGTCTTTGTGACTACCAACATAAACTGACAGCTTATGGATTTGTTGACCTCCCCTAAAGGCAATAATTTTCCACTGTTTGGTGGGCAAACACATGTGTTTGAAGTTTATCACGCACTCAATCATTTAGCCTGGGAGACAGGCTAACAGGGAGAGGGCACAGACATCTATGACAAGGGCATGTTGTCTCTCTTTACATGATAGAAATCCTCACCCAAGGCGTTCAGTTCAGATTTGTACCAAACATTCTTACAAATTTGTCACAGAGAACTACTGTGCTCTCCTGCAATGGATTATGTAACGCTGTTTCATACAAGGCTCCATAACACATGAAGATGACAGGAAGCCAACATCAGCTACTGGAAAGCCACTGATCACTTTATTCCACAGAAATGCTTTAAGCTCCATGTCCACAGTGGCTGTCCTGAGGCTGAGCTGTGAGCTGGGGGGTGGAGGGTCCACGCGAGTCTGGAGCCGGTGACCTGTCGCTGGAGGCAGGGGCACGGGTCTGTCGCCCCCTGTCTGCAGGGCGTGTGGGGCAGGGGTCTGGAGGAGAAGGAATGAGAGAAGAGGGGAGACAGGGACACCGCACATCAAGGTCCTGCAGACCAGGGATCCGCACACCCGGGTCCCGCACACCGTCCTTCTGAATGAATTCAGATTACGCTTGGTCTCAGACTTGTGCTTAACGACTTGGTCTCCTGTTCTGCCACATTATCTTCAAGTATTACCACGTTTTTTGAAACAGCTGATAACTATTTATAAAATTGTTCTTTTATCTAGAACATTGTGAGGAGAAAGGTAGCAGGATGGCTGAACTGTTTGCTCCAGAGAGAATTCCTTCATTTCTTTATAGTCAAGCTTTTGTTCAATTGTTCTATATACTGTGCTGCTTGAAAGTTTATGAACCATCCAAACGTGGTCAAAAAAGTAACAATCTTATAAAATGAACATCTAAATCTCAATTTGTAAAGCATATCTTCCAAATAAGGGACACACAGACAAAAGAAATATTTATTATTTGTTCAACAAAAGTAATGTCTCTCAAAAAATGAAATCTGAATGTCTGCCAAGTTCAAAAGTATGTGAACTCTTTTACTTGGTAAAAGCACCTCCTTTTGCAGCCATTACTTCAACCAAACGTCTTAAGTAACCACAAACGAGAGGCTCACATCTGTTTTTGGGGATTTTTGCCCACTCCTCCTTGCACAACTCCACCAGTTGAGATGTTGGAGTAACATTTCAGCATTTCTATGAGATTGAGGTCCAAACTTTGGGCCAAAGTGCAAATCTTCTTTCTGTTAAGCCATTCCTTGGTAGTTTTGCTGGAACCCTTTGGGTCATTGTCTTCTTGCATAATCCATTTCCATCCCAGCTTCAACTCCCTGACTGATGGCAGGAGATTCTGGTCAAGAATTTGTTGATAGGTCTGGGAATTGATGGTTCCCTGGATAATAAGGAATCGTCCAGGTCTGGAGGCAGAAAAGCAGAACCAGACCTTCACATCTCCACCACCATGCTTCACTGTTGGGAGGAGGTTCTCCTCTTTAAATGCAGTGTTGGCTTGGACCCCCCCTAATTGAGGCGTGGTGAGAGACACATCATGTGACCGGCTGCAAAGCAGCACCTGTACTTCCAACTTAGCGACTTTGTCGCTATATTTAGTAAGTATTCAGACTTACTAGCTATAGCTTACCCTCTAGCTATTCTTCTTAGAGGGTTACGTTATTTAGTGATTTTCAGCTGCTTTTAGGACAAACAGTAGCTACTTTCCTTAGTGAGGAGTTGGAAACAACGTAGTGGTCTAGGCTAGCGTTTTTGAGAACGTGTTGCATATGAAGTACTTTATAGCTGCATGTAACTAACTAGCTAGCCAACTAGCTATATGGCGAACGTACAAATTCCATCGTAGTGTGACACTTGTTCTTTTGCTCTATAGTTCTATCCAAAAATGAAGAGAAAAGGTGACATTGGAAAAAGGGTCAGTCGGAGACTCCGAGTTTAGAGACACATTAGAGCAGAGAGACAGATGAACATTCACATAGTGAGGCTGAAACTGAGTTTTAGTCTCTGGTTAAAGATCCATCAGGTTTGTGGTGTTGAAGAGCTCTCTGTTAGTCTATTTCTTAGGTATCTATTTGTAGGTCTGTGGTTGCTTGAAAGAAAACACAAGGAGGTGGAGTTATGGTGGACTGGTACAATATCCACCCCTGGCCTGAGTATTTAAACAGTTAACACCCTGCATATTGCTTTGCATGAAGCCACTTCAGGTCTCCCCAAAACTCTAAGGCTGTATTTGACTCCGCAGCTAGGTGATTTACAAAGAAGAATAATATTGCAAAGAAGAATAATATTGCAAGTTTGCAAGAATAATAATATTGATAATTGATTTATTACTATATTTGATAGTTGATTATATTGTACAGCAAATAACAGTAAAGTAAAAGCACTGAATGGTGATCATTTATTGATCTTTTTATAACAGAAAACTGTATGAATAAATGTTGATACTGAATGTTTACTTTTGCTTCTGAAATGCTGGCTAGGTAAGGTAAGTAAAGGGATCCGTCCCTCCAACAGAACTACTGGTCCAAGACTGGCAACCCCAGTTCAAATAGTCTAGAACCACCACTGATGAGTGCCGGTGCTGATTTGTGCATTATTTGTCTTCCAGTAGTTGAATGGAGCTGGAATCTTTTGGAGATGGTCACAAACTTTCAAGCAGCACTGGGTGTCTGCAACAGCTGTCAATTATTTTACATAGTTTCTTGAATTTTTTCAACATTATCTTCAACATTATCTTGCTTCCTGTTATGCATTACAGTATAGCGTCCACTGCTAAAGTTTTTTGCTATTTTACAGTCTGTGCAATGTCCTCAGTGACCTAGTAAAATTCTCCCTGAGAGCTTTCAGAAGGACTACTGACCTGGTTTCCCCATGTAACACACACACACACCTCCACTCTGTCTAACAAAATATATTTGTTCATGTGTATGAGAACTTTGAAGGCAACCAGTCACAGGGCGACCATTCATGCACCAAAGCCGTTATGCACGCACAAGACTCCGCTATCTTACACATAACTTTATCATACATTAAATATTGGCGTTAAAAAGTGGAATTCACAAGCTCAATGTGACCATTTAAGGTTTGGTTGGCCTTTATTAAAATCTCAGTTGGTTTTAATAAGAATTTGTTTCCATTTGTCTTGATACTTAAATCAATGAAGAGAAAAAAGATTACACCACCAGGTAGGTCAGGTCATCCCATCACCTTGATAACCATGAACCACTCCACTTCAGAATAAAGTATATATTTATTCATGCTTATATATTATTATATGCACCACAAATGCATGTATGTAAATGCTTTTGATTACGCTTCGTGCAAAGCAATGCATGGGGAAAGACAACGAAATCACAATGCAGCTCACTAGTATAAAAGGCAAACAACTGATCAAAGTGGGAGGCTTTGAAGTGTCAGGGTTTGAATGCAAAACACAAAGGTGCCTTCTGAGAAAATGCATCCAGCTCTCAAATGAAAGAACCACATTTCTGAAGGTTTACATGTATACGTTTTGAAGCACAAACCTCTTCATTCAAAGAAAAGACTTCAGAAAAGATTAAACATTAAAATTCTGATTATGTAGTAAGTCAAAGCTGCATAGGAAATTAACGCACTGCCTTTTCCTACTTACCTATAGAAATGAAATGGAAGTCAACTGACAAATTAGTAGTAATTGCAACCAAACACCTTTATGCCAATTAAAACGATGAGTCATAGAGTAGCTGATCCACTCATAAATCTATCCTAGCAAAGTTGACAGACGTGTCTGCCTGTTATTTATCCTCTTCAAAGAGCAAATTCCAATGGGAATTGTCCTTTAGCTTTAAGCTAAATTCAGATGAAGTTGTTCCCCCTTCATTTAAACTAATAAACCAACTTGGTTTTTTTTAACTGTTCACACCTAAAGTGAAAATTCCCCCCCTGGGCAACTTCCAGACCAAGACAAAACTTGTGTTGACCTTTTATGTTGTCTTTGGTGTCTCCTCAAACAGATGTCCTCTGCACTAAGGTGCTAAGACGTGTGCAAGAAAGGTCATTCTTCCCCTAGACAATTACAGGCAATGCTACTTTAAAAATGCATAACAGCTTTTACATTTCCATGCAGTATCGATAATGCTGAACAGATTCCCCGGTGATGTTTAGACCATTGTATCAAAACCTTAGAGAACATCTGGGTGGTAGAATTAGTCCACGTCTCACACTTGCCTGCACCAATAAAGCTTAAATCTTAAACGCATTATACATTGTAGTTGACAGCTACAAAGAATGCGCTTATTCATGAAGATGGAAAGGACAAGTTTTCTCAAAGGGGGACGTAGCTGCTCTTTGGACAGGTTGTGTCTTTTACTGGGGGACAGAGCTGTTCTTTGGGCAGGTTGTGTCTTTTACTGGGGGACAGAGCTGTTCTTTGGGCAGGTTGTGTCTTTTACTGGGGGACAGAGCTGTTCTTTGGACAGGTTGTGTCTTTTACTGGGGGACAGAGCTGTTCTTTGGACAGAGCGGAGCGGCTGTGCCCGTCATCTGCTTGTTGGTCCGTTGCCGTTTGCCAGTCAGCAACGTGTAGAAAAACGGATTCACACACGAATTCCCGTACGTCAGTCCCGTCAGTATACGGTTAACTGTGACCTGGGTGCCCACAGGCACCATGCGTAGGACGTCCGGTCGATACAGCGGCAGCAGTTGCCAGATCCAGAACGGGAGGAAACAGGCCCAGAACGTGAGCACGATCCCCAGGATGAGAAGCAAGACTTTGGGCCGAGGGGCCCGGGGCGGGTACGCAGAGCTTCCCCCGGCCCAGGCTGGCTGGGTCTGAGAGACCCAATACAGCCTCCCCAGGGCTGCATACAGACCCCCGATGGCTAGTCCTGGGCCCAGGATACTGGTGCAGAACAGTACGCTCAGGTAGGCTTTGGAGCTCATCTCGTCCCAGGCCGGAACGCACAGCTTGCCTTCCTGGTTGTCTCCGTCTTCCAGATGAAGCGTGATCATCATGGGCAGGCTGAGTGCCAGGGCGAAGCCCCAGGCCAGAGCCACGCGGAGCAGCCCCGAGGACGGGGCCGAGGAAGCGGCCAGCGGGTGGGCCACGGCACGGTACCGGTCCAGGCTCATGGCGGTGAGGGTGAAGATGCTGGCGTGCATGGTGAGCAGGTCCAGACTCAGCAGGAGGCGACAGCCGAGCTCGCCGAAGGCCCAGTCTGACGCCAGGCTGTCGTAGACGATGAAGGGAGCAGTGGAGAGGTAGAGCAGGTCCGCTAAAGCCAGACTGAGAACCTGCAGGTGAAGGGAGGAAGAGGAGGAGGAGGGAGAGGAGGCAGAGGAAGGGGAAGAGGTCTGGACACAAAGGGGAGCCATACAGCAGCTGAGTGCTATGCGCCTCCTCCTTGGGCCCCTGCGGCGTTGGATGAGAAGCCCCAGTGTGTAAAGGTTTCCCAGAATGCCGAGCAGGGAAAGGAGCGAGAGAAGGAAGCAGAAGAGGACGGTGGAGGCCACACTCGGGGACGGAGAGACTGAGGGGGAGGAGGAGGGGGTGGAGATGTTAGAGAGGAAGGCGTTGGTGTAAGGTGGAGAGGTGGAGAGTGAGACCTCCATTTGGCATGAACACAAGAAGCTTCAGTTAGGTGACTGGCTGAGAGGTTAATGTGAAATGTTGAGTGTTAATCTAAGAGTTTGGGGGTGACAGCCATAAGAATTGTTACAGCATCACAGAAAAAAGAAGGTGATCTGTTAGTCCTCTGCATTTAAGTGAGAAGAGGGAGAGATGTGTGTGGAGGAAAACAGCAAATCAGAGATCAAAATACAGCCAGACCACTCACAGCACGCATGAGTTCTAAATCATTTAATAACTACAAATATAAAGACATGTTATTAAAATTTTACATTAAAATCTGACATGATATAATTATTAGACAAAGTAAATAGTATCAAAAATGTCAATTACAATGTCACAGAAAACACTGGCCTAATTATATAATCATATGCGTAAGGTCCTTTAATTGCCGGTACTTTGACGTTGACAGTTTGACAAAATTGACAGCGGTGTTAACGTCTTCAGTATTTCTTTAAGATTGAATAATTGTATTTGTGATTAATTTTGTTTACATATATATATATATATATATATATATATATATATATATATATATATATATATATATATATATATATATATATATGTAAGTATATATTTATGTAAGTTAAAGACGTTCTGCCTGCGCAAAATGCGGATTTCAGCAAGAAAGGGGACTAGGGGGACTTCACAGTTTAACAGATAATCGCCACTTCATCGTTATTCACTTTTAAGAAATCGTAGCCCAGTAGTTTGGCTAGTTATGTGAGTTTTTTACGTTATGTTGGAAAACCGTTCATCAGTTCTAGAACTGAAATTGTTATAAACTCAAGATAAGCTGTTCTCGCATTAGTAATGCGTTAATGTAATTTTACTTTAATTATGAATTATGAATAGCACTATGAATTTAATGTAAATAGCCTATCAGTGTTCTAAGTTGTGCATTCCTCGGCGGTAGCTCCTTATGGGGCTCCTATCACGGTCTATTCTGTATCGCGGAGGTTGTAACACTATCTGCGGGGAGATCAAACGCGAGTGTAGACGGCACATGGTGACCCTCTAAACGCGGGGTTAAGAGTTACCGTGGAAGGGAGCACACACGTGGGGTTATACTGGAGCCACGGAACGGTGTGTCCTCCTGTATCTCTACGTGGAGCTAATCTCCAACCAGACGGACGATATTAATATTTAATATTTATGCATAATATGCTTAATATTTCAAAGCACAAGGCAAGTAAATAAATATACACTAGGGCGGTGTTAAAGTGTTTTTAGTCTACACAAAGAGATTTAGAGTTGGAGTACCTAAAGGATAATGAAACTTAATTATTTTATTGTGGGCCTATATTATGAGAAACGAAATAATGTATCCAATAAAAGCCACAAATATGAACTAACCTACCTGTCATGAAAAGCTGCTTAAACATTGTGTAGCTTCTGCAAAACCCATTTTTTCTTTATTTGTTTTTGCTTTTCCTTTTTTAACAAAACTTGAACTGATTTAATTGTGGAATAGTTTTAAATAATTAGCTACACTTTAAAATAAAATGATTTAATAACTGTATATAAACTGTGGTCTAGTAAAACTACATAACTGTATTTTAACCGTGCTCTAGTAAAGCCTATACTCTATAGAAGGATTATGTATGTAAATATGACTATGTCTAATAGCGCAACCCTTCAGTTAGTTACTAGAATATACAAATGACGGAGAGCAATTATCTAGTTTTCAGTCAAATGACAGGCAAGATATTGAAAGCAATTTGTCCTCACCAATGGTTTACTTACTTGACTTACATTGCTCTTTTTCTTTGCCGCAACTGTGACACTTAGGATGAAAAACCGACATATTGCATACTAAACAAACCAAAGTAAATTTCTACTTACCATTGACTACAGTGCCAACAATGTCATATTCCGATTAGTGAAGGCTGGTCTGTCCAGGGAAACCAGAGAGGTCTCAAATTTCCTTAAGACGAAATTTTTCCCCCATTAAAAAAAATTGCGGATTTATCCGATTGAATAGCCCAGTTGAGGATATTTTAATATTGATTCAGATGTCTTAAGAAAACTTCGAACTCACGATTAATCGCGCTCACCTTGCGAACCTCGCGCCTGCAGTTCTGACTCGTGGATGTTCGCGAGCGCAGAGGAGGAAGGAGGGGTAGTGGGGGGGGGGGGGGCGCTTAATGAATACACAGACCAGGGATGACAATGTAGTTGACTGCAGCCGACCTGGCACGGCCTACCATTTCGATTATTTTAGGTTCTGTCTCACATGCTGGTTTATTATTTGGCGAGTTAAAGCCGACTGCGTATGCTGAATTGTTGTTTCGGGCAAATTTACCAGCTGTACCAGCTTTAGTAAAAACACAATAAACTGAACACAGTAAAATCACATTTGCAAGGTCCTAAGGAATTTGAGTTTACCATAATAAAGTACTTGTAAAGGTCTTCTAGCAGAGTTTATCTATATAAGGAATTTTCTTAATTAGGGTTCTACTGACACCAAAAACAAAATCTAAAAAATGAAATTGTTGCTTCATGAGAAAAGAGAAAGATGACTAAATATGGATGTGAGTGCCTGCTTTAGTTTATACGCATAACTGTTCTACTTTAGAGTGTTCAAATGTCACTACTAATCACAGTATACGTGTGACTTAAATCCATTAGCCTACCAGAGACCATATTTAGCCACTGGAATTGGTTAATCATTCTTTAAAAATGCTGGATGATATTCTGATATCCTGATACTTACTAACCAAACCACAAGCCTTCAAAACAATTTCATCACAAAATAATAGTCCTTCAGGACCATACAGGAATACATTGCCAATGAAGGAAAGGAAATGTTTGAAAACTGTGGCAAAAGACATTATCATCTTCTGCAAAACTCCAGGCGTTACTTCATATTCATATAATATTCATGCTGTGTTCATATCATACAAAAATCCTGAAAATAGAATAGGAAAAATATAAAGCAGAAAAGCAGTTGAGAACTAGAGAAGTATTCATGATGAAGATGAGGTAAATATAACAGATGAAGATGAGGGACTCAAAGGTCTGTCAGGGAGTATTATTTGTTCTTAAAGGAAAATGCGCTTCATTGCTTTATATCACAACTGAAATGATTCAACTACAAATGTAACAAATATAATTAAAATACAAATGTGTGGTTGTATACAATATTTGGCCTCAGGCGTGACTGTGTTTACATGTGAGCATACCTTTTTTTTAGTGAGACGGGTAATGTTCATAAAATGTGAAAAGTGCTCTAATTATGAAAGTCTATTACACTCAGGCTGTTCTGTTTCTTTGATGTATACGTACGATGCAGAAATAGCAAACATATCTATTAAACACATATGAGCTGGTCAGGACACACATGCCCTTTCCTGTAAAATGAGGATGACTCATACGATGAAGGCAGTCCAGTGGAAAGGAACATGTGTCTAAGCCACCGACCAGAGAGAGAGAGAGAGAGAGAGAGAGAGAGAGAGAGAGAGAGAGAAAGAGAGAGAGTTATAGTTCTGTCTCCTCATGAGCTACTGACACCAACTTCAGCTTCAGTCCTCATGCCAACACACACATACACACACAGAACAGAAACACCACATGCGTTTCATGGCCAAGACACACATATCTGCACATCCAACACATCTCTGGGCCAACACACACATCACCAACACACTTCTACTGTACATCAGCACTCAACACCAATACCGCTAACACTCAAAGACATCTAACCCATGGAGTGCAAAGAGAGCACCCGAGGGGCTTCAGGAGCCACGCTCCTACACCGGGCCAAGAACATGCAGCTCTCTCACCAGCTCCTACACCGGGCCAAAAACAGGCAGCTCTCTCACCAGCTCCTACACCGGGCCAAGAACATGCAGCTCTCTCACCAGCTCCTACATTGGGCCAAGAACATGCAGCTCTCTCACCAGCTCCTACACCGGGCCAAGAACATGCAGCTCTCTCACCAGCTCCTACATTGGGCCAAGAACATGCAGCTCTCTCACCAGCTCCTACATTGGGCCAAGAACATGCAGCTCTCTCACCAGCTCCTACATTGGGCCAAGAACAGGCAGCTCTCTCACCAGCTCCTACATTGGGCCAAGAACAGGCAGCTCTCTCACCAGCTCCTACATTGGGCCAAGAACATGCAGCTCTCTCACCAGCTCCTACATTGGGCCAAGAACAGGCAGCTCTCTCACCAGCTCCTACATTGGGCCAAGAACAGGCAGCTCTCTCACCAGCTCCTACATTGGGCCAAGAACAGGCAGCTCTCTCACCAGCTCCTACATTGGGCCAAGAACATGCAGCTCTCTCACCAGCTCCTACACCGGGCCAGACTGGAAGAACTCTCTTTCTGAGGGGAGAACCCAGCATATGCATGACAAAATTTTATAATAGCTGATCACACAAAATATTGTTTACGTTTAGATATGTTCAGCTCATTATGGTTGTGTGTGTGTGTGTGTGTATACTATGGTTTTGTATGTGTGTTTATATGTGTCTTCTCAGTAAAACAGTTGCTACCAACATGTTGGGATAGGCCTGTTAGAAAAGGTGGACACACTTTGCCAAACCAGGGTCCAGTGACAGAGGTTTGCATGTCCCAGGCATGTGCTCTGTGTTTGCACACATAAGATGGACAGAGACAGACACCAGGCCAGAGACGAGAGCAGGGAACATACCTCTCACTGCAGGGTGTGTGGAATTTCAACAAATACCTGGCACAGGCCTGCCAAAATAGGCAGAGGAGAGAGAGAGAGAAAGAGAGAGAGAGAGAGAGAGAGGGAGATTATTTTTGTGGTACTTTGCGATACAGTGGCACAAAAACATAAAAACACTGATATATCAAAATGTATTTAGATGAGTTTATAGGAAATATAGATAAGATATATGATCTTTTTATAGGCAATATATTAAATTATTTCTTGTAGGAAATGTAACTAACCAGTGCTTATAAGGAATATAGTTAATCTTTTTTATACATAATCTAAGTGGTTATAGGGGATATAGCTCACCATATCAGCATGTCTTTGTACTCACACAGCACTGAACATTACTGATGACTTTCTATCCCTCCATTTTACTGAAAATAATGCAATATTCCAAATAAATGCACTAATATCAACTCAGTTCAAATTAATATCACCATGAGTAAACATTTTACAAATAAAAGAAAGCAAACAACGAGTAATTTTCCAGAATAACCTGATCATCACAGCGTGTCCTCATCTATGAATAACCTGATCATCACAGCGTGTCCTCATCTATGAATAACCTGATCATCACAATGTGTCCTCATCTATGACAGAAAGCCTTTGTTGTTGAAGGAAGTCCAGTCCTGGTCAATGGGTGTAGGGTTCCTGAGTGGGCACACTCTGTGAATTTCAGTGCTCTTCATTATAGAGAGGACTGAAATGATCAGGTTATTGGAAGAATTATGACTCTCACCATAAACATCAATGGTCCCCTTAAATTTGCCAGTGTCCTTGTGCTTTAACTACATTATGTTAATTAATTCTCTAAAGGATTTGACTATCTGCTGACAGATATCCTACTTGTTTGCCTACATCTGAGCAGCAGATTTAATTAAATGGGCGGACAGTTTCACATGTAACAAATGGTCTGTTTCCCTTTCTAGATAAATAATCAAGGCCAAGATGAATTGCCTATCCACCGTGTCTGGCTGTAGAGTCTATATTGTTGGACTCTGCCAGATTAAGTCAGTTTCCTTGACCTAAGTCCTATTATAATGAACATATGACACTATGGTTCCACTTAAAGCCATCTGAAGGCTTAAAGCCTTTTTTTAACATCAACATCAAGTTTGTTTCTCTTGTACTAAGTACCAACAATAAAAAAAAGACAATATATATGTCTTTGATTTTATGTTTGACTTCAATGTATTGTCATTATGGTATTATACCATCATTATTTTAAATCAATCCTTCTACAGTAAATCAATGGTCAGACAAAACCATAGAGTGCCTTAAACACATGCATAGTTTTCCTGTGTGGAAGAATTCGACGTTTTGACAGAGGAAATAACATTTTCAATAATGTGTGGTTGGCTCTGTCTGAGACTGGTTACTCCAGATGGAAACAATATGGCCTTTGGCACACTGTGTGACTGGGAGCTTTGGCACATGCTGTAACCCACTAATTTCAATTCGCAGGTCTAGAGTTAACCTCTGGCTATAAGCTCACTGTAATGTCAGCAAAATCAACTTTGGAAGGACTGAAATTAGAGTATAGTGAGAGTATAGTGTATGTCATGCTGTTATTAACATGACTAAAAACCTGAGCATGTGTAATAGACCAGCTGAAATTGTACATTAGGTCATCAAGGTTGAATAAATTATACTCAAAATCAAAAGCCAGAGGTTATCCAGAGGTCAAAGGTCAGAATTGTGCATTTACATGCAAATTTAAACGTGTAAATCTAAAAAAAATACAGCTAAAGATACAGACCTAACTTTGTCTTTAGCAGATTTTGACTACGTGTATAACAGTTAGCTATGTGGTGAGTCAATGGGGTGAATATTCTACATTTTAGTGTACTGACAAAAAAAAGGTAATGATATTAAAATTAATTTTATTTTATTTACTAATTGAAATTAAACATATCTCTAGGCTTTATGTTTAACTTTGAATATCTGAATACATTTACTGAAGACCTTTAAAACTTTAATTTTGGTCCTCTGGACATCTGCAAATTTCACCATTTCTCTGGGAATCGAGGCCATCTGAGCATGTCTGTATTGTCTGACTGTAGTGTTGTTTTGAGTTTAAAATTCTAGTAACTTTTGCTTTTTATTTAAATTTACCTTAGGTACACGTCTTTCACTGCATGGTGTTATCACTAACGTGCTAAATCACTTTGGCAAATGACTGTTGTTGACACTTGACAAAAATGACACTTGACTAACAGTATTATTTCTATTTTTGCTTACATTATGGATTTGTGTAGGTTATGTACAAACTTTATAATCAGCTATGATGACTTACAACTTGATTAGGTCATACTGGTTCCATTACATTCAGAAGCATGTAAGTCCATTTCTGGACCAGCCTACTGTGAAGATATGTGTATGGTCTGCAGATTCAAGCTCCTTACAAAAATAGCTGTTTCACAACGATATACCACACTGTCCTCTACTGGCGGTTTGATGCCATCTCAATATTACAACTCACCAACATGCTGTCTTCTTTTCTTTGGCTTATTTAGTGCAATCTCATTTATAAAGTAAGTCACAAGGCTTGTCATTTGTGTACTGATGTAAAATGATTTACATGTAGATACAATCGCTTTAAGGGCTGCAGGGTTTCATTAGATTTAGAAATCATCTGTCACAACAAGGCGTACATATGATGGTGTGACATATCTACTCCGTATCATAGACTAATCAATCATATACAAGAAATCACCAGAGGCATCCTGGTGTACATGAGCTGGAGAGGCAGTAGTAACAGGCAGTAGTAACATAGAATCTTAGGATCTTACGTCACGTTGCTATAACATGGGGATCAGTTTGTAGTGGTTCACTGATATCAAAATGTTTGAATGGCCCTAGATAAATTTTATGTTTTGATGACTTTCTAATTGAAAAAACAAACTTAAAAATAATGGCTTTTCACAGGTTTTAGTGTATAATTTATATTTATCGTGTTTTTGTTTGTTTTTATTTTGTGTAAAAAACAATATTTAATAAAAAATGTGCAGGAGTTTGTTCAATGTAAAGGCTGTAAATGTACTGTCAGAAAATCAATAAGATCTTGAACTTAATCATGGATGTTACATCTTTGCAAATGACTGTAAATATTCCAGCAACATGTACAGGTGCCAATTTACAGACACATGCTGACACAAAGTGTTTTAAGGGGAGTCTATATTGTGCCTGTAGAGTTGTATATTTACAAATATTTTATGAGATTAATGAAGATGTGAAAGTCATACATTGTCTTGATGTTACACCCAGTAGCTTTCCACTAGCTACTGACACCTATAAATGACTTACATTTCTCTACTTTTTGTGCCTGACACGGACATTTATCGTGTTAATGCCTTAGTGTGTGTTGACAAAGCAGTCTAGTGGCTCAGGTAAGTATCAGTGTGCTAGGAACACGCAGCCTACAGCCAGATGTTCCTCCACAAAGTGAAGTGTCACATTTCCACATGCCAGTGTCTAAAAACGAAATGTCGATGCCATCGGTACGTTCCACTTTCATATGTACGTTAGATGCTGGTGTCAGTAGTGTATAACGGCCCTCCAACGTAAGATGCTGGTTTCAGCAGGCCCGTTGACAGTCTTGCTAGGGCCCGGGACAAGAATGTCTAATGTGCCCCCCACCCCCCACCCCCCCCGGCGCACGTCATTTGAATTTCGTCATTTGACAATATAGCCACACATCAAAGCTGTTTCTGACAGCTGACTGGTTATATACTTGACGCGTCGCGAGCGGTGCGAGGGTTCGCGCGAAAATGACGTAATCGCAGTGGCACCGACCGTGTGCGAGGGCCTCGCGCGCTGTCCATGCGAGGTCGTGCACCTCTTGACTTTTGTAACTTCGCGCGCGACGCGCTTCAGCGCAATGAACAAAGTCATGTTTGCAGGGTTCATACACCTTTATAATGTGGAATTAAAGCACTTGTACTTCACTTTAAAGGTCAATTTCAATATTTTCCAACACGTTAAACTTAATTGAGTTAAATATTTATACATTTACTCGAAATAATTCGCTTTTTATCACATTATTTAATGGTTGTTTATTTTCAAAACGCCCAATCTTAACGTCTTCACGAGAACTGTTCAGTCAGACAGCTATTTGTTGTGAAACAAAGTAGTTACTTTCAAGCATTTTCAAGTACTTTAGCCTAAATTCCAGCACTTTTCAAACCTGGAACACAATGCAACATTAAAATTCGTCAGGTAAATGTTTTCCTTTCTTTTCTGCGCTCCAGATTTCTGTATTTACTTTAACTATCCACCACTGTATTTCCCGCTGTTGTGCGGGTACCAGCCAGTTACGGTCGGTGCTGGATCAAACCATTTTCCAGTGGGATGCGGGGGTGTATGCACTTAATGGAAAATATGCAGATAGGTTAAAAAACATATATTTTAGCCATTGAGTTTATTTTGAGTACAGAATTTTATATTAATGAAAGATTTCAAGATTATTTAAAAATTATAGACTTTAAATAAAAAATAAATTGCTGGGCTCTTTGATGGGCCCCCCTGGCCCTGGGGCCCGGGACAACAGACCCGGTTGTCCCCCCCTGTCGACGGGGCTGGGTTTCAGTAGTGTATAACGGCCCTCCAACGTTAGATGCTGGTGTCAGTAGTGTATAACGGCCCTCCAACGTTAGATGCTGGTGTCAGTAGTGTATAACGGCCCTCCAACGTAAGATGCTGGTGTCAGTAGTGTATAACGGCCCTCCAACGTTAGATGCTGGTGTCAGTAGTGTATAACGTCCCTCCAACGTAAGATGCTGGTGTCAGTAGTGTATAACGGCCCTCCAACGTTAGATGCTGGTGTCAGTAGTGTATAACGGCCCTCCAACGTAAGATGCTGGTGTCAGTAGTGTATAACGGCCCTCCAACGTTAGATGCTGGTGTCAGTAGTGTATAACGGCCCTCCAACGTAAGATGCTGGTGTCAGTAGTGTATAACGGCCCTCCAACGTTAGATGCTGGTGTCAGTAGTGTATAACGGCCCTCCAACGTAAGATGCTGGTGTCAGTAGTGTATAACGGCCCTCCAACGTTAGATGCAGATGCATTTCCAGGTTATTGCCACCACAAGTCAGCTGTGTAGCTCTCACTCTCTCCCCTTCTCTCTCCCTGTGCCTGCAGAGTGGTTTCCACCAATCACAATCAGTCTCTTTTGTCATTTACGCAGGTTTAAAGCAGACAGCCAATCAGCAGCAGATCACGCGGCCTGTTACAGTCCTTTAAAATCGACACTTGTGAAGAATGACACACAGCTTGAACAGGGGCTGTAACTGACTCGAGTTCAAGAATACAAGTTCAGTTTGAAAGTGCCGAAACACAACCACCCCCCCCACCCCACACAAACACACTTTTGTCAGATTAAAACAATACTAAAATATCACACACACACACACACACACACACACACACACACACATATAATGGAGACCAACATTGCAGGTAAGTATAATGGAGCCCAATATGGCAGGTATGTATTATGGAGACCAATATTGCAGGTAAGTATAATGGAGCCCAATATGGCAGGTATGTATAATTGAGCCCAATATGGCATCCATCCATCCATCCATTATCTGAACTGCTTAATCCCCACTAGTCAGGGTCACGGGGGGGGGGGGGGGGCTGGAGCCAATCCCAGCATCTCCAGGCGAAGGCAGGGTACACCATGGGCAGGTCGCCAGTCCACCGCATGGCCAACACACACACTCACACCTACAGGCAATTTAGAGTGATCAATCAACCTAACACGCATGTCTTTGGACTGTGGGAGGAAACCGGAGTACCCGGAGGAAACCCACGCAGGCACAGGGAGAACATGCAAACTCCACACGGAGCAGCCCAGACCGAGAATCGAACCCAGACCGCCTTGCTGTGAGGCAACAGTGCTAACCACCACACCACCATGCCGCCCCCCAATATGGCAGGTACGTATAATGGAGCCCAATATGGCAGGTACGTA
Source organism: Brachyhypopomus gauderio (assembly GCF_052324685.1). NCBI lineage: Eukaryota > Metazoa > Chordata > Actinopteri > Gymnotiformes > Hypopomidae > Brachyhypopomus > Brachyhypopomus gauderio. The sequence goes on from NW_027506883.1 coordinate 775,956, forward strand.
TAATGGAGCCCAATATGGCAGGTACGTATAATGGAGCCCAATATGGCAGGTACGTATAATGGAGCCCAATATGGCAGGTACGTATAATGGAGCCCAATATGGCAGGTACGTATAATGGAGCCCAATATGGCAGGTATGTATAATGGAGCCCAGTATGGCAGGTATGTATAATGGAGCACAGTATGGCAGGTATGTATAATGGAGCCCATTTTATCATCAGGAAACAGTAACCTCTTGCTCACTATGTTTTTATGCAGCACACTGAGTTTATCTCACCACACAGCAGGCCTGTACTGTCACATCGTTCATTAACAATGCCCTGGAGTGGGTAAATGAACTGGGGGATTTGTTTGGTCAGTCAATGAAGCTAAAAGACATTTTGAAGGGCATAGCCAAGTCTGAAGTGAGGAGGACCTCTGAGATCAGACCTCTCTGTCCAATGAGGTGGACAGTTCGCACTGGTGCCATCCGTGCTGTAGTATGAATGCATTATTTCATTCACTGGCTGAGATAGTAGCAAGTCAATCTGACCCGGCTGTAAAGGCACATGGTTTGCATGACAAATTTCTTCAGGGGAATGTTGTCCTTGGTGAGTGGAGATGCTGAATAAGTCCCACCAGGACACAGACAGTAGATGGTGTGCTTTCTGCTGTTCACTGTGTTCCAGAGACGTTTAAGACCAAAGCAACAAACACTTAATCTCACTCCTATTATCTCTCCACGAGCTTACAAGCCACCTCAGCATTTCACAAGCCATGCCTCTGCACATAAACACCTACCCCCCATAAAATCTGGATGTTGTGTATAAGCAGTTCAGGGTCTGATTTCTGCAGAACTGAATGCAAGTGATCAGAGATGTTGAATAAGTCCTCTTGACTGGGGGAGGTAAATGATATTGTGAAACAGTACCCAGAACTAAACTCTGCCTGAATGAAAGTACAATTAGCAGTATTTAGGACAAAATACAGTTTCTGGCCTAGCAGTGAAACGTCTGTCGTTTTTCAAGGGGTGGGTCACAGTTGCCTCCAGAGGCTGAAAACATGGCTGCCAAGAACTATGACACAAACACACCTTAGTGGTGTCACTGTGTGTCACATTCAGAACAAGACATACTGGACTTTAAAATGATTGCTCAATAATTTGTTTGTTATTAGTTGCAAAGTCACTTGATCTATAAGGCCCGTTTGTGTGTTTGTATTGTACCAAATTAACTTTTTATGTATCACAAGTGATAATCACGTTTTGAAAAGAAATGAGTTTTGCAATTGAGTTTTAAACGGTATTTATGGTCTGACTACCTATGTTTAAAAGACCAAGTTAGATAAATTGTACAGAAAATATCACTCAACAATTTGTTTCTTATAAGAGGAATGAAAAGAACCATTGGTTATTTCAAGTAAAAATGACAGGTATGAGAGAGGTAGGAGTACCTCTCTACCTTTTGAGAGGTATGAGTTTCAAATGTTATGGAATAATTAAAGACATTAAAAGTCTTGTTTTACATTATGTTTGCTTGCATGTCTGATGTAAAAACTAAAGCAACATAATGTTGGCCAAACGAATTTTTATGCTGCACTGATTTACAATGCATGCAATGTTGTCTCAAGCACTGTCAGTGCTGTATGGTATTTACACTATGTTGATGTCAAACAGGGGTCAGATTTAGATGCACTACCTCAGCAGTATAAATAGTGTTGAAAATTTAGGCCAAGGACTATGAATACGGTCTTCCATTTTGGGTCATTAACGGTACTATTCATGGTTTAATTTCCATTCTGTGGGCTTAGATGTATGTAAAATGTAGCAAAACTGTTCTAAAACAGGCGTTCCTTCCTAACTAGTGCTAGTTTAAATTCTTTTTAAATTTAAATTCTTCCTCCCTCCATGTGAAGGAAGACTTTTCAACTGAATGATTTTTGAACAGAATTACTTTTCAAAATAAATGATAAGGATTAAGGTCTAAGCCCTATAGGTTATCACGATGCTTTCAGGGAGCACACAACCCTATAGGTTACCAAGATGGCATCAGAGAGCACACAGCCCTATAGGTTACCACGATGATGTCAGAGAGCACACAGCCCTATAGGTTACCATTATGATGTCAGAGAGCACACAGCCCTAGGTTACCATTATGATGTCAGAGAGCACACAGCCCTATAGGTTACCACGATGGCACCACAGAGCACACAGCCCTATAGGTTACCACAGTGATGTCAGAGAGCACACAGCCCTATAGGTTACTATGATGGCACCAGAAAGTACACAGCCCTATAGGTTACCACAATGATGTCAGAGAACACACAGCCCTATAGGCTACTACGATGATGTCAGAGAGCACACAGCCCTATAGGTTACCATGATGATGTCTGAGAGCACACAGCCCTATAGGTTATCACGGTGGCGTCAGAAAGCACACAGCCCTATAGGTTACCAAGAAGCACGTTTGTGTAGCCTCTGATTCTTCTTTTTGATCTATCGTTTTGCATCACGAATACTGTACATTTCCAGATTATTCCAGACTATAGCCAAACTTCATTTCTTTGTATTTACAAAAAACACCAGACAGATCCTGTCAAGTAGAAGTAAGAACCTCCAAAATGGTAACTGGAATGTCATGCGTTTTATAATCAACCATCAACGATATATTTATTATATTAATATATTGTAAGGGTTGCTTTTATATTCTGCTGTCACAAAATTCTTAATAGAAATGCTTTAAAATAACCTAATCCAGTGTTTTTACATCTTTTTTACTTGATCTTTTCACGTTTGTGTGTGTGTGTGTGTGTGTGTGTGTGTGTGTGTGTGTGTGTGTGTGTGCAAGAGGACCGAGAGATGATGCACGTGATTCGCTGCTTTCTGGCTTGCAGAGAGAGCGCGCGTGCGGAACCAAAGCGCGTGGAAGGTGAGTGTGAAGTGTGTGTATAAAGTGTGTGTATAAAGGACCTCACAGGAGGGGTTATGTCTTCTAAACGATGCGCCGAAGATGTCGAGTTGGTAGACGTTAGTGCTACTGAACATTCTTCTAGCAGCGAAGTGACAGTGAGTGAGATTTTCTGTTTCCTCTGCACCTGGAAATGTCTAGAAACGTAAACGCTAAAAATGAAAAACTTTGTAAGAAGAAAGCGGCTGAAGTTCAGCTCAGATGAGGGATTCTGACAGAGTGGTCGGTTCTGGTGTAGCTGGACATGTAGTCGATGATAGACATATAATAGGATAGGCATAGGAGGATTGATTTGGTACTGCCTACAACAAATTTAAGTTTAATTCGACTTTAAATTCACTTTTGAGTTCGTTTATTAGACGGTTGAAACTAAAAATGCTAAAAAATAAAATTAGAAAAGCAAAGTGCCCTTACAATAAGAGCAGAAAGTTAGAAATGCCTAGAACTATCTGTCTAGGTGTCTGTAGGAATGAAGTGGAAATGGACCGCTAATATGAACGGAGGGTCACCTGAGAGTGTGAGAGTGTTATGGACAAATGTGATGAAGTTTTGTCAAACTATCGTGACACTCACTTCCTAATATTTAAGATTTCTCTGTTGTCCTCCTTCTGCTCTTTTAATGACCACATCAAGGTGGATAAACAAAGGACAGATTGTTGAAAATGTTCCTGTAAACTACAGTAATAGTACACGCCTTCAGTTGATGTCCTAATTTTAAGCACTTTTTGGTTCTCAAACAAGCCCTTATTATTAGCAATATAACGCCTCATTTAAAAGGCATATGCCTCCTATTTTACACAAAACAAGAACACCACTTGTGAGATTCAGTCAAACCTTGCTCAATAGTTCAATAAACCCAACCAGACTAGAGCTAAAGCTGTTTTATACAAAGAGTTATTATTGGCGAAATGTGTGTCCTCCTATAAATACATACATCAAACGTTAATTTCTCTGTAACCTTCGCAACATTAGTGCATTGTCTGCAGAGCTTATAGCCACAATTAAGGCAATTCTGTATTGCAGTTATTCACACAAATTGCATGTTTAACTGTCCTGGAAGTGTTCAAATGGTCCCTGATGTTGCAAATCAAAGAACATCTCGCCTTTCTGCGTTGTGACTAGCAGTATTATAAAATGAATCAATTTGCTGAAACACTGGGTTATCTTGAGCTATAGAATTATGCAACTAGTTTTAGGCTGCTATATTAAAAGAATCGGATTCATCATGTTCAATGACTTGTTTGGGATTTAATGTGTGTGCTTGAATGGCCAATGAAAGTAAACATATATAATCTGAATTTATATTTATAATCTCAACATTGCAGATTATCTCTTCATATCGTGCCAGTCTCATCTTGTTAGAACAACAGTGTTACTACCAAGGGCAGTAAATAGCTATTTGAAATTGATCACATATTGAATAAAATTCACCAAGCAGGATAAAGTGTAACATTTGTGAGAGGTTACTGAAAATCCTGATGAGATTGAATGCTATTTAGCATGTCAATATGGCCCCAAACCAACTTCTTCCTGTTCAAAAGCTGTGTGCATTGTGTATTTTTTTCTGTTGTGTTGCATTGCTAATGCCGTTATTTTAGTTTCAGTACATAAGATAAAACCATCATTCCAGCATGCAGTAATTGACTTAGTACCAAATAAAACCAATGCATTTCCCCCCCGAGATGTTCCAGTAGCCAACTGGGTGTTTATGCCAAGCCCAGTGTGTAGGGATGTAGGGATGCTGAAAGCATAACTGGACATATATGCATCATTCTAATCAGAGACATAAACACAGAGGACCAAGAGTAAAAACAGAAGCGTGAGACGGTTTGGGAAGATCCTGACATTAATGTAATATTGGAATAGATCAGAGATGATGGAAGAAAAGGAAACTTGTGTCCTGTTATGGGAAACCAAGGGTGAACCTTGATAATGTCTCAAAGATCTACGGATCTCCTTGCTCTCCATGAGAGAAGAGCTGCTTTGTTCCTCTGTCCTCATGATGTGTCCAGTGATGCAGGCTGATTCTGGTCATCAGTTCATACACATAGAATTAGGCAGTGGGATACGTCCATGTGACTTCAGCTATGCTAAGACTTCAGGTGAGCAGATACATTTCAAATAAAACACAAGCCCATTCTCCTCTCACTGGTTACTAAAGCATATTGCACCTGTGACGGATTTAATCAGGATAAAGGAAGCTTGGATTAATCATTGTTAAATAAGGACAGGCAAGTATAGTATTTACAAGTTTCAATGGCTCAATGGCTTATGACAAAGATAAAGGCATTATAGAAGCTCAGTATCTATCTCTGTTTCAGGACAGGAGATACAGGAGCTTCGGGGCTGACAGGTAGCGAATCGGAGACCAGAAGCGATAAGAAAATGTTAATTAAAAAAAACAAAAAAAGATTCAGATCCACGGAGCTTGTAATTGCTTCCTGAAGTTTTCTGGCTATGTACGGTGATAGTACAAAAGTGGCCTGCAAAAGTAACGTTTGTACAATCATCCTGTCATAAAGGAGCGTGAGGAACAGCAGACAGCAGGCTTCAGGTCTTTCATTATTACATCTGGAAATACTTCAAAATTAACAGTTCCAATAACAACTCCATAATCTTTATGGTCTGCAGCTTCACAGCGAACTGATATAAGCTTAGGGCTTCACCATGACATGACATGGACGCTACTGTTAAAGGTCTAGCTACATCTTTTCCAGTATGACCCAGCATTTAGTAGTTGTGTTTATGAATATTTTTAGCCCTCAAGCACTGGTTTATCACCACCACACCTCGCAGACATGTGCTCACCAGTTCACCATCACACTTGGACGCATCGCTCATGTGATCACCCATGTAAGCGTTCGCATTTCAGTTTACTGTTATTTTTAGAAAGTAATTTTAGGAACCACTTCATATCTCAAGCACTATAAATGATGAAACGCAAGAACACAGGAATTCCTCCCAAGTGGACCTGAAATGAGATACACCTCATTATTGAACTGTGTGTTGTTCAACAAGCCTTCATCATTATCTGTGTTTTAGCGGGTGTCACTTAGGCCTAGCCTAAGTGAGCATAATTTGGGCCAATACACTTGTGTTTAACACACAAAGATAACTGTGATTCTGACATTAAAATCCCAAAATCATTAAAGAGCAGAATAAACAGAGATATATCTACCATTTTAACCTTACCCACAACTTTCAAAACCTTAAATTTGAATTTGCAACGTGCATTCCCAATGCTTTTATTTTATTATTTACTTTTGTCACAATTTATTAGTGTGATGCTCACACTGAAAGTGGAAAGGACAAACAGAAGGGGGACAGCATGTGTGTCCATGTGGACATATTGACATATGATCCCATTCTGTGGCCTCATTATGTGGCACAGGAAGCTTGATGGCAGTATTGACGTGCACGGCAGCATCAGGGCTGCTGTGATCCTGTTACTGGTGGATTCAATGAAAACGAAAAAAAATTGAAATATTTGTCAATTGTGATTTTTCACCGCAATCAAAAATTGTCCTCCGCATTTACCCATCTGTGCAATTAGAACAGGGGGGTGAACTGTGGTGAACACGTGCCCAGAGCGGTGGGCAGCCCTTGCCCAGCACCCAGGAAGCAGTGGGGGGTTGGGTGCCTTGCTCAAGGGCACCTCAGTCATGGCCTCAGGCCTGGGAATCGAACCCATGACCCTCTGGTCACAAGACCAGTTCCCTACCACAGCACCATGACCGGATTACTACACAACAAGGAAACACATGAAATGTGCAATGCAGCATATTCATTTTGGCGTTCGATATAAAACCATGTGAAGTCTCTTGAGTTTGATTGATTGTACAGCTTTAGACCTTGTGAATCATGAGGAACAAAGGTCTCTCAATACACAGTTCACTTTCTTTGGTTTAATTAATTTCAAGTAAAAAGTTCAGAAAGTTTACACACATGCATCACAGATGAATATTGTCTGAATGTGAAAACCGAATATTGAATATTTAGTTTTTGTTTCATAACAGTGATGAACAAATGTAATTTCTACCATACCTCAAATGATCTCTTTCGTTAGAAGATAACTGAACATGATCAATCTTCTTAGGGTGTCCTGAGAATGTGTGGTAGAAATGACAATAAATACACTTTGAAACTTTTTTTTGCCACTATCAAGATCAAATATTAAATATTTTTGAAAATGCAAAGCTCATCAAAGGAAAGCATAAGACGTGTAAAACATTGTTGGTCCTAGAACTAAAGTATTCATAAGCACAAGTATTTAGCCACTTGAACTTTATTTGCACTTTGGTGTGTTACAACTTTGAATTGTAATTAACTTAACTGGACTAACTTGTCAGGAAATGAAATGAAAAATGTCACCCCATTTTTGTTTTACCATCCATTTACCATCCAGAACTAGCAGAGTTTCCTACCAGACATCCATTTTAGTAAGTGAAAAGAATATGGCACAACCACCATTCTGTCTTAACAAGGCAACCGATTAAATGTCGGTGACCAGTTAAGGAAGACAGTAAGTTGAGAAGAATCCACGAGGCCATTTGTAGGTACCGGAGAGATTAGGGGACTAATTATGCTATGAAAAATGTCATTTTCAAATTGTTGAGAAATATGTCAGTCAAATGATGAACAACCTTCAAAAGCTTTTATTTTTTATAAAAATTGCAAAATGTGAAAAAGAGGGTTACTAATACAAGGCACTGAAATTCCAGGTCCTGATTCTAGCTAATTGTAGCTCAGGTCTAATGGTTCAGGATACAACAAATGTGCCTGCCAGCATATGCAGTGAGTTCCATCTTCTGTGTTGTGATGAGTCCAAGAATACTAATAGGTTTATGTCATCACTCAGTAGCCAGAAGAAGCATCAACAATCAAACTGTGCATATGATATCACAGCATTTGAATTATAACCATAATAAAAATCATATAAATCTGAGTTTAACATATCAGAACGTCAAAGTAAACTGTAAAAGAGATTTTTGTCATTTACATTACCAACATTGCATTGTACCAAGCAACAAATTAAACAAATTTTCAAAATAGAAGAAATGTTCTTACATGTTTTTAAGAAATGTTTTTGCCCTCTACCATTAACATTGAACCATTTGATATAAAGTTATTGGTTCCATAAACTCTTGGGAAACCACAAGAAATTAAAGGCTGCTGTTATAGTGAATTCATATGGGTATTACACCATATCAAAGCATCATTTCAGACTGCACTTTACACTATGTTGCTTCGCATTTTCCTGTAGAGCACTTTTCTATGTTTATTGTTGTTATGCCACCATCCCAAATTAAGGAGTACATGTTGCACAGTGTATCTATACCAGACATATACCAGATCCCAAGTGGGCTTATCTCACACTCCAGTTCCCCACCTGCTGGAGAGGGAGACAAAAGACCTGTTTAAGCAGCCTCACACCCCGGCCCAAAGGCCACATGAACGTGTGTGTGTGTGTGTGTGTGTGTGTGTGTGTGTGTGTGTGTGTGTGTGTGTGTGTGTGTGTGTGTGTGTGTGTGTGTACATTCTAGTTGCATTTGTCACATGTGGTCAAGTCTGTAGCCCGTGTGTTGCCGTGTGTGTTTCCTCAGTCACCATCGGTCCTGTGCATTAATGGTCATTCTAGCCATAGGATAAATGTTAACAAGTGTTTCATCATTATGGCTGTATATCTGGTACATTTGTGAAGTTCATCAGGTTTATTATTGCTGAATTTATCAACTTCAGCTTTGTAAGTATTTTTATTTTTGTCAACTATTGCTGTAACCTGTACTAAGTAACCATAATCTCAGAGTAGGCTTGGTTTCCCGTACATATTAATACAACCTCCTAATGGCTTATAAGAAGTCTGTAACCAATAATCTGTCCACCTGTACATCAGTATTTTTACACGGTGTATTCCTCTTTTGAGCTGGTACCTTCCAGGGCTTGTCTCATCATCCACTTTCATAAGACTCTAAATCATCTCTAACTGTGATAACTTGATCGAGGAATCTTGCGTTTAGATGACAAACAGATGACAGCTTATAAAATGGCTCTTCTCTTTCTTCTTGAGCTCAAAGCAACCAATGAATAAACAAAGCCAGTAAGATTTTGTCCACCCACAGAGGAGCAAGATGGGTGGGAACTCGAGTGCACTGTGGTCACCGTTTTTACCATCCTGACTCTGACATACATGATCGTTCAGCCAGGAGACTCCATGACATCAGCGTTTCCCAGAATCCCTTTCACATAACCAAGGATTTGTTTTCTCCTGCTTGTCTCTTTCTCTCTTTCATCTCCAGTAATGTAGGACAGGGAGAAGAAGAAAGACTAGAGTCTATAAACCAGAAGGGTGAAGTCTGAAGAAATGAACAGGAGATAAAGTTAGAAGTAAAAGACTAAAAAAATAATCTATACAAGAGCCTATACCATTTGAACCCTTTCAAGATGTCACTCATTTTCCATTGTTGATGTTCAGGCATGAGGTATTTGAGGAGGAACGCCTACGTTGTCTCTCCGTTTGGCAGAGATGTCTTCGGCCACTTTTATTGGTTCATTTTTTTTTATTCTATTTCTGTCCATTTTCCAAGTGGCCGTTATTGAGTATAAATATACACAGAGTTTAGGTTCCTCTTTTGCAGGTATTTCAAACATTTTTACAGGAGCCTCTTTAGTTCAGGGAGGAAGAAATTGCAGATGTGCAAAGAACATAAATTTAACTGTGATGGGGGTATAGAGGCGGCCGGAGGCAATGGTTGTGTGTCGTGATCTTTATTATCCATGACAGAAGCGAGAACAATGCAATTCAAAGAGCAAAAGCTCACGAAGAGCATAGAACACAAACAGAAAGACTTTTAACTAAGTAGTTTTAACTAAGTAGTTTTAACTAAGTAGTTTTAACTAAGTAGTTTTAACTAAGTCATCTTCTTTGTAGAATGCAGCTTGCATAGAAGGCGTGTTATCCTCAGGGAATATGCAGCACTGGACTGTACGACCTGTGGGAAAATAAAGGGAGCACACTAACAAAGAACAGGTGTCAATAATCTGGTGATTGTGACCGGGGTAGTGGCTTAGTGCAAGGAAGCGTGTGCCGTGTACGTGTGCGAGTGGGTACACGCGTCCTCTGGTGGCCTGCCGGCCGACCCACCGTGACATTAACAGTACAACTGCATTTGTGAATTTAGTGTTATTCTCAAACCCCTGCATGTTAATTTTCAGATCTTTTTTAACCCTACAAAACAAATAGAAAAAAATCAACAGTCTCTTTTGGAGTGCAGCAAAGAGCTTCTTTATCGGTGGAGTCATTGATTCCTTCCTGTAGGACACTTTTCTGTCAGCTTGCCCTATTTTTGGGTCCACCAGCCTCATTTTCAGAGGCCTTTGTCAGAAATGTTAAAGGAAATATGTTCTGCCCAGCCCACCTGGATTTGATGATTAAATAGTAAAAGTGTGAAATGATTATATCAATGTCAGAAGACCTTGGAGACAGAAAGTGATGCTGCTTAAAGCTTTGGAGAGGTCAGTACTCATCACCAGGTCGTTACAATGCAAATATTGTTAGAAGAGGCTTACTTAGTACGGTCCTGCTTAGAACGGGCCTGCTTAGAACAAACTTAGACCAGGCCTGCTTAGATCCAGCTGGATTAGAACAGGCTTGCTAAGTCTGGTCCTCCTTATTCTCTCTCTAAATTTTGTTTTTAAGACTGGTAAGTTTTACACTTTGTGCTTGTGCTTTTGACATTAGCAGTGTGTTTTTAGTGGCATTATTGTTTCCCTCTGAGAATAAGTTTTAGACTATTTTAGAGATTTAAATAGAGATTTTTGAGACGGTCAAAATTTTTGCCTCTGAACCCTTCTGAGGCGAGCTACATAAAGGTCAAGTGCTCATGCAGACCCAGTAGAACTGGGACGGTGCTGGAGATTCTGTTCTAACCAACTGGAGGTTCTGTGCAGATCACACTGACTCAGAATGTGACTAAGGGCTCTTTGTGATTTGGTGATTTTTTTTCTACATGATAAGCAGTTTGATTGTCGATTGCAATGCACTGTAGTCTGTGTCCACCCAGTCACGAGTTTTAAGAATCTTCCATTTTCCAGGGAGTAATATGGGTATCGCTATGAGGATAATAGCTTTGACATATTACCTGACAAGCTATTTGACAAAAGCTATTTCACATAATAGCTTTGACATATTACCTTGGCTACATAGACACAAAAGGGTTTTTTATTGTATTTCTAGTGTTTTTCTCTTGTGGTTTTAAACATCTCTCAGAGGAAGAGTGGAAAGGAGGGAACAGCTGGACTGTGTTAGCATGTTGCTGGGTTTCTTCTCTTTGCTGTACATGGTGACGTTCATGCATTTGCTGTAAAGCTCGTGTGATTGCACACATTGTTAGTGATGTTAAGGTCTCTTGGAAGCAGATACCACTGGAAGCAGATACATATAATATGTATAAGGTATATAAGATATATAAGGTATATAAGATGTATAAGGTATATAACAGGTATCACCAAATGGCGGACCGCGGTCCGGATCCGGACCCGAACGCCGTCCTGTCCGGACCCAATTACATTCCTGATTAACTGGATACGGACCCAAATGCCAAAAAAATTTTAACGGGAGACTATATTTTAAACCGGAGACGAGTGTTACGTTCACCACCCATTTGAGTGTTACGTTGCCCCCCCCCCCCCCCCCCCCCCCCGCTCAACAACTTTCGTTCGCCACCCCCCCCCCCCCCCCCCCTCAACAACTTTCGTTCGCCACCCCCCCTGCCACCATAAGATATATGATATATAAGATGTATAAGGTATATAAGATATATAAGGTATATAAGATGTATAAGGTATATAAGATATATAAGATGTATAAGGTATATAATATATGATATATAAGATGTATATGGTATATAAGATATATAAGGTATATAAGATATATGATATATAAGGTATATAAGATATATAAGGTATATAAGATATATGATATATAAGATGTATAAGGTATATAAGGTATATAAGGTATATAAGATATATAAGGTATATAAGATATATAAGATATAAGGTATATAAGATGTATAAGGTATATAAGATATATAAGGTATATAAGATGTATAAGGTATATAAGATATATAAGATGTATAAGGTACATAAGGTATATAAGATATATAAGATATAAGGTATATACGATGTATAAGGTATATAAGGTATATAAGATATATAAGATATAAGGTATATAAGATGTATAAGGTATATAAGATATATAAGGTATATAAGATATATGATACATAAGATATATAAGGTATATAAGATATATAAGGTATATAAGATATATGATATATAAGATGTATATGGTATATAAGATATATAAGGTATATAAGATATATGATATATAAGATGTATATGGTATATAAGGTATATAAGATATATAAGGTATATAAGATGCATATGGTATATAAGATATATAAGGTATATAAGATATATGATACATAAGATGTATATGGTATATAAGATATAAGGTATATAAGATGTATAAGGTATATAAGGGATATAAGATATATAAGGTATATAAGATATATGATACATAAGATGTATATGGTATATAAGATATATAAGATATAAGGTATATAAGATGTATAAGGTATATAAGGTATATAAGATGTATAAGGTATATAAGATATATGATACATAAGATGTATATGGTATATAAGATATATAAGGTATATAAGATATATGATACATAAGATGTATATGGTATATAAGATATATAAGATATAAGGTATATAAGATGTATAAGGTATATAAGGTATATAAGGTATATAAGATATATAAGATGTATAAGGTATATAAGGTATATAAGATATATGATACATAAGATGTATATGGTATATAAGGTATATAAGATATATGATACATAAGATGTATATGGTATATAAGATATATAAGATGTATATGGTATATAAGATATATAAGGTATATAAGATATATGATATATAAGATGTATATGGTATATAAGATATATAAGGTATATAAGATATATGATATATAAGATGTATATGGTATATAAGGTATATAAGATATATAAGGTATATAAGATGCATATGGTATATAAGATATATAAGGTATATAAGATATATGATACATAAGATGTATATGGTATATAAGATATATAAGATATAAGGTATATAAGATGTATAAGGTATATAAGGTATATAAGATATATAAGGTATATAAGATATATGATACATAAGATGTATATGGTATATAAGATGTATAAGGTATATAAGATGTATAAGGTATATAAGGTATATAAGATGTATAAGGTATATAAGATATATGATACATAAGATGTATATGGTATATAAGATATATAAGGTATATAAGATATATGATACATAAGATGTATATGGTATATAAGATATATAAGATATAAGGTATATAAGATGTATAAGGTATATAAGGTATATAAGATATATAAGGTATATAAGATGTATAAGGTATATAAGATATATAAGGTATATAAGATATATGATACATACGATGTATATGGTATATAAGATATATAAGATATAAGGTATATAAGATGTATAAGGTATATCAGGTATATAAGATGTATAAGGTATATAAGATGTATAAGGTATATAAGGTATATAAGATATATGATACATAAGATGTATATGGTATATAAGATATATAAGGTATATAAGATATATGATACATAAGATGTATATGGTATATAAGATATATAAGATATAAGGTATATAAGATATATAAGGTATATAAGATATAAGATAAGATGTATAAGGTATATAAGGTATATAAGATATATGATACATAAGATGTATATGGTATATAAGATATATAAGATATAAGGTATATAAGATGTATAAGGTATATAAGGTATATAAGATATATAAGATATAAGGTATATAAGATGTATAAGGTATATAAGGTATATAAGGTATATAAGATATAAGATAAGATGTATAAGGTATATAAGGTATATAAGATATATGATACATAAGATGTATATGGTATATAAGATATATAAGATATAAGATGTATAAGGTATATAAGGTATATAAGATGTATAAGGTATATAATGTATATAAGATATATGATACATAAGATGTATATGGTATATAAGTATAAGTATATATATAAGTATATATGGTATATATACTGTTATTTAGCTGCCAGCTGAATCTCCCTTCACTTGTACATTTTAGACGTGCCATTGTTCTGCACTGCGGTGTGCATAGACACACACACGTGTGCATAGACACACACACGTGTGCATGAATGCACACGTGGACTCATGGGAGCCACACGTGTGAAGCGACGCTTCAGTGCTGCGGTGGACGCTCCTCTCAACCAGGAGGAAGTCATGAGGCTGGCGCAGAGTGATGATGTCACTGGGGCAGACGTGGGGGGTCTCCTCTCTCACACCCACAATGGCAAGCTGCTCAATCTGCACCATGGCAATGGGGGCGGAGCTGGCTGGAGCGGTGAGGTGTGTGAGGATGACAGCTGCGATGAAGGTGAAGTGATGGGAGGAAAGAGCAGAAGAGGAAGAGGAGGAGGAAGAGGAGAGCATGGCCCAGCACTTGAGGACATGGACAGGAGAGAAGGGGGTTCAGAGCGACCTTCATCCTCTTCCTCTTCCCTCTCACCCCCTGCGGTTGGCCGAGGCCACCGTCAGCGCCGCTGCCGCTTTGTGGCCAAGGACGGTCACTGCAACGTCACCTTCATCAACATAAGTGAGAAGGGCCAGCGCTACCTGACGGACCTCTTCACCACCTGCGTGGACATCCGCTGGCGCTGGATGTTGGTGGTATTCACTCTCTCCTTCCTGCTGTCCTGGCTCTTCTTCGGCTTTGCCTTCTGGCTCATAGCCATGGCGCACGGTGACCTGACTACAGCACCACCCTTCTCCACCACCACCACCCTCTCACCCACCACTCCATCTCCTGCCTCACTGGACCCAGCACTGGAGCATTCTGGGATGCAGGTAGGCATGGAGGAGCACTGCTTTCAGCAGGTGAACGGCTTCGTGACGGCCTTCCTCCTGTCCCTGGAGACCCAGACTTCAATCGGCTACGGTTTCCGGAGCGTGACCGAGGTCTGCCCCCTGGCGGTGTTTGCTGTGGTCTTGCAGTGCATTGTGGGCTGCATCATCGATGCTTTCATCATCGGAGCGGTCCTGGCTAAGATCGCCAAGCCGAAGAAACGTAACGAGACGCTGGTGTTCTCGGAGGTGGCCGTGGTGGCCATGAGGGACGGGAAGCTCTGCATGATGTGGCGTGTGGGGAACCTGCGTAAGAGCCACCTGGTGGAGGCCCACGTACGAGCACAGCTGCTGAAGGTGAGGGTGGGGGTGGGGGCGGAGGAGGGGGGGGCATCTTTACTGATATAGATTTAGATTGTGACTATGAGATTCTAATCTAGAGGAGTATATCTGAGAGAGAGGAAGGGAGGGAGAGAGAGAGATGGAGGGAGGGAGGGAGGGAGAGTGAGATGGAGGGAGAGAGGGGGGAGGGAGAGAGGGGGAGGGAGAGAGAGGGGGAGAGGGGGAAGGAGGGAGAGAGAGAGGGGGAGGGGGAAGGAGGGAGAGAGAGAGATGGAGGGAGGGAGAGAGAGAGGGGGAGGGGGAAGGAGGGAGAGAGAGAGATGGAGGGAGGGAGGGAGAGAGAGTGAGATGGAGGGAGAGAGGGGGAGGGAGAGAGGGGGAGGGAGAGAGAGGGGGAGAGGGAGAGGGGGAAGGAGGGAGAGAGAGAGGGGGAGGGGGAAGGAGGGAGAGAGAGAGATGGAGGGAGGGAGAGAGAGAGGGGGAGGGGGAAGGAGGGAGAGAGAGAGAGGGAGGGAGGGAGAGAGAGTGAGATGGAGGGAGGGAGGGAGGGAGGGAGAGTGAGATGGAGGGAGAGAGGGGGAGAGGGAAGGAGGGAGAGAGAGAGATGGAGGGAGAGAGAGGGGGAGAGGGAGAGCTGGGATACGGATTAGATATTTAGGTAAATCAGAACTTGCTTTGTTATGCCTCTTTGCAAAGTTTGTAAAAATTTGTGGGGAATTATTTTCATCATTACTTTGTTGCAAACCATTGTGTCTTTCGTTTTGTGTGTGATTGTGTGTGTGATTGTGTGTGTGTTCTGACTAAACTGATCCTTTCTACAGCCCAGGGTGACCCAAGAGGGGGAGTTCTTACCTCTGGACCAAGTGGACATCAACGTGGGCTTTGACACGGGCACTGACCGCATATTTCTAGTGTCTCCGGTGACCATTGTGCACAGTATTGATGAAGAGAGCCCCTTCTTTGAGATGGATCGGCAGACGCTGGAGTCAGACGAGGAGCTGGAGGTGGTGGTCATTCTGGAGGGCATGGTTGAAGCAACTGCCATGACCACACAGTGCCGCTCCTCATACGTGGCCTCCGAGATCCGCTGGGGTCACCGCTTTGAGCCTGTGCTCTTTGAGAAGAAAAATGGCTACCAGGTAAGACGGGAAAAGAGCCCCAGCAAGAGATCTCAGATCAACCAATGAGGGCATAGTTCCTAATTAGACATGGTAACTGATGGTCCAGTGGAATAAATGTATTTCAGGTCATTTGTGAGAGTGTGTTTGTGTGTTTGTACACACACAGTTTGGCAGTGACGTGTGTCCTTGTCTGACGCATGGCCCTAGGTGGACTACACATACTTCAGCAGGACGTACGAGGTCCCTGAAACCCCATGCAGCAGTGCCAAAGAGCTGTTGGAGAAGAAGTTCATCCTGGAGTCTCGCTCCTCTTTCTGCTACGAGAACGAAGTGGCTCTGGACCCTTCCTCCTCCTCTCCCTCTTCCTCTTCCTCACCCCAGCTCCCCACACCACCGGCCCAGCGACGCTCCCACGGTGGGCGCACACACATGCCCTGAGCCCCACCCTAGACGGGGCTCAGTGCCGGGGGGAAATAACATCGCCCACCGGGGGGGGTGCGGGGTTAGAGAGGGGGAGAAGGTGTGAGGGACAGCGCGGAGATGTTGAGGACAGAGAGGCTGCGATGGAGGTCTGACAGGCCAAACAGAAAAGGAAACGGAACTGATTAAGGGCAGAGAGTTGCAGAGAGGAGATGATCGGGAGAACGGGTACAATAAAAATGGGGTAAGGCTTTTTCCTTGAGTGTGACTCGACCGGGGACCTGGCAGTCTTGTAGAATCAGAGAAGAAGCTGTCTGATGTCTACTGGGTTAGCGGTGGAGCCCCAGGCCAGAGCTGTCAGAACCGGGTGGCCAGGTCTGGTCGTGGTGAGCCACAGTGCAGCACGTGTCCAGGACTAGACCTGGGCACCTAATGGAAACACAACAGTGACACCTTGTGGAGGCAACAAGTAACTGTAACTCATGTGGGTAGTTTTGGGAGACGGCAAGCACACGTTGGATATTAATCCATCAATCCTTCGATGACAATATTATCCAATTATCTTTCAAAGACAAAAGCGACTTTACCATCAGAATACCTGTTGCACATTGTGTAGTGTCTTCAGCTCGACCTTGGGCTACTGGATCTATTTAACAGGACACCAGTGGAAAACTGCAGGATGTAGTTTAGGGTTGACATGTCCCAAACCAGCATCATCACGCAAAGGTCAGAGTTGGACTTTCCAGGTTCAGAAAGTAAAAGTCCTCACCAGGATTTTGCTCAGAGTTTCTGGATTGTGTTGATTCCACTAATTTTACCTGGATTGCACTAATTAGAAAATCCAGCAAATTTGAGTAAAATCCTGGGGAGGAGTTTTACTTTCTGAACCTGGAAAGTTCACCTGTGGCAAAGGCAGGTACACCATGAGCAGGCAGGTCTCCAGTCCACCACATGACCAACACACACACAGGTAATTAAGAGTGACCAATCCACCTAACACACATGTCTATGTACTATGGGCACTGTGTAGGCACATTCAGTACAAAATATTATATATTCAGGTGCAAAGACGACCACAGATTGTGTTTCTTGCTCAAATGCAATAAATCACTATACTCAATATCTCATGAAGCACCACACAATGTGCAGCTTTGGTTGATGAATCACTTTGCAGTGTTGTAGCTCAATCTGCTTCTCCTCAGAGCTGTTGCAGGAGACCGACTGCACCGACCAGGATGCGTTCTGTGACTAGACGACAAAAGCACTTTCTGAGTGCCTTTGGGTAAGAGCTTCTGCTAAATGCTGAGAGAGAAGTGAAGTGAAATGTGAACTTTGCCCATATGGGTCACGTTGTGTTTCACAGACTCTTATTGGCTAGTTAAGTCTATCATGTTCAGTTTCGGGCTTTCTTTACTGCTCAGAGCGACTGTCAGTGCCATTAGATTGTGCGGTTACTGATTTAGTTACACTGTGGTCATCTTTATTGCTCATATTGCCTGAGATTTCTTTATTTCTTTTGATATGATTAACACTTTACTGGTTTATTTACACAGAACAAGAAATACTAGATGCACTCCTCATATTAGGAGGGATTAAAAGAACAAGAAAAATGATAATGAGAAGACACAGGAGGAGAGAGAGGAAAGGGGTATACATAAATAAAATAATGGCTCTTACAGACAACATTGTTAGTACATGTTACACAACATTAATTATGTCACGGTAGCCTACACCTTTCAAGAAGTTTCCCCCATTTATCCTATAGCATATAGGATTATAATACTGATACAACTTCTCCTGCAACCTATTTAATTCATACATCCAGACTGATAACACACTACTGAACAGGTTTTCCTCAGGTAAGAGAAACACCTTACCTGATGTACCGTTTTTCACAAAGTTCATTTTTAGAGAAGTTGCTTTGCACCTTACAATGTATTTCAAATGTAATAATGTTTTGAACTGGTGTTATGTTAAACACCCACAAATATGTTCTGATTTAAGGGGAATCAGGAAGCATTATTTATTGTATTATTTCATGTGTTACGTATACTTAAACATTTTATTACACTTGCAGTTGTCAGTATGTTTTTGTCTTTGCCCTATTCAGACTTGGACATTTATCTATTTTCAAAGTAAAAATATCTTGTAAAAGAATGTGACTCAATTCTAAAACTATTGTGTCTTGTGCTCTAGCTTGAGGTGCTGCAGATTTGGAAGCATACTTCAGATGTTTACATGTTGGATCTAGTAAAATAGGAGATTCCTGCAAAACACTGAATTATTTTTGCAATCTTGGTTATTGGATCCTATTGGGTGAATTATTTCTCAATTGAATATTCCCATTTGTCATCTTTCATGTTTGTGTTGGTGTGGATTCAACACTTAAATGTCGTCATCGTACTCTTATTTTGTCTTGCCCCAACTTCACTTTTCACGCTTTATCTTGATGGCGGAACAGTTTTTACGGTGACCGAGAAGATTTAGAAAAACGCGCTGCAGATACACAAAATGACAACACGTACAGATCCAGCCACAACACAACGGAAATGTTTCTGGACGAATTATTATAAGTAAGTGATTACCACGATTTTATCACGGGTAAGCTAAGTTATATGATACAGAATAAAAAAAAGCAAGCGTATTTGTGCTCTGCATTTCAGTTGTTTGTTTTTGCTATGCTGTACATAGCGCAGCCTTATAACCCCTTATGAAAATCCCATTTACTATTACCTAGTTTCTGTTAAAATGCATAACTAACTACATTTATAACGCGTGTGATGATTTAGTAGTAAGTCATAAACTAATGAGATACTCTGGCTAAAACCTGGTGTTATTCCCGTTGTCTCTTACCAGGTTATGTTTAGTGTATTTCGTAGAATCATTTTGAGACATACTGCTTATAATAATCAGTACTGAAACACTTCCGTTGTGTTGTAACTGCATTTGCAGCCTTTCTAGAATTACAGCGCGTTTCCGAAAATGTCCCGCAGGGTATGAGTTGTGATTTTGATCGGCCACCGTAGTTTTTGATCTCACTGATGAACGCATAAATGTGATAATGGACATGACTCACTCAGGGAGCCACTCAGCACTGAGGAAAACCACACGATGCTCTTCAGATGTGTTCACAATGACACAAATCTAGTGCTCTAGAGGTGCTCTGTGGAAAATAGAAGCACAAATAAAGTATTTATTGTATTAACTCATTTACTTTGATGTTAATAATCTTAAGGCCTGTGGACTGCCAGCAATTTGTTCATATTTACCAAATAAAGTAAAAATAAAAAGTCTATGATGGGCCTATAAAGAAAAATGAATATGTGTTTCCAGCACAAGCACTGGGTCTGAGGTAAAATTCAAACAAAGGCATAAAAAATATTTTTTTCTTTTTAACAACTCAAATACTGAACCTCAACTGTTAGCTCGTCTTTCCTTCACAACTCAAACACTCAGAACATTATCTGTTAACTCATGAAATCAGGCTGCATCCTAATACATCCTAATAAACAGAAACATTTTGCAGATGCCAACAAACTGTCACAGACCAAATACCAGTAATTATCGCCTGTTAATTTAATTTGAATTCAACTGTAGCCTGTTGTTGACATATTTGGTAACACTTCACAGAGAGGAAAATGAAAGACAGTTTTAAACAAACCAAAAGAACTTTTGGAAAGGGAACAGTGGTAGAAGAAGTAGAGACAAAAAGAAAGAGAGAAATTGTGGAGGAAGTGTCTGCTGAGATGAATTAATGTAAGTTCCTGTTTTAATAAAATTTAGCCAAGCTTCTCTTAAACACCATCTGGAGATTGCATGCCAAAATGCAAGGAATATGTCAAAATGAGCTGATCATGTGCTGTGTGCAAACATTCAAGAAAAGAAATGAAAGTTCTTGGTTGTGGCTGATGAAACTGTGGACATTAATGGGTCAGCGCATGTCTATTTGCATATAATATGTTGCAGATTATTATGAGGCCCTGGAGGATTTTGGAGGATGAAGCACATTTTGACAGTGTGCACATGTAGAATCTGTGGCTGTTCTCTCTTCAGTACTGCCTGGCCCTCTGAGCATGTCTCTGCCATGTTAGCACTGCCCTTAAATGCCTTAGTTAGCCTTCAATTGAAATGTTCAGTCTGAAGGGCAAATTAACACCTGCCTGGGCTCTGTGTTCACCAGGTGTCCCAGAAGTTCTATGGCAGCAGGTCTCCGTGCACAGATCTAAAACATATGGACATTTGGTCTTTCATCATTATATCCTAAGTGCCATTAATTAAAACCAAAAACTGAAGCACTAGGTATAGGACCTGATTTTTGCTGCATCGTATCTGACCATTGTGTTACCAAGCAAGGTTAAGTCTTCATTTTGGCACTGTGGATTGGCATTCATTACAGTGGGTTAGCTAAGAGGAAAGAAGGTGCTCGTGATTTGCAAGTAATTTCACAGAGTGGTGCAAATTCCCATCATTTGCCTCGTTGCGGTCGCCTGTGCAGCGGTCGGATATCCGTGTGTGAACTGGAGTCTGTTCCTACGCTTTGACTGTAACTGCATAATGTGCTTTGCTGGCCTGGTGGCTTTATTCTGTCCTTGAAGATCCAGCTGTTTCTCCCACATGGTGCTGTACAGCGTCTATATTTGATTTCTGAGTTTATGTATGTATGTATGTATAATAGAATGATGCATTGATGAATAAGATACATACTAGTGTACCATTTTTTAGGACAGTTTTAAATATTGAATGAATAGGATCTTATGAAACTTTAAAGATTTGTTTCAAATATGTTGACTTTTGAAGGTTATATTTGCTGAACACTCTAAGGCTAATTTGGATGTTGATGCCTCTGTATAATTCCAGACTACAGCCTCACTCATAATTCGGATGTCACATGAAAATGCCATTTTCTAGACCTCTCCAGACTGTTGCTGGTCTTCCTGCATACAAAGTGATTAATTAATATTGACATTTTTCTGGGATTTCTAGACTACGTTCAACTTATAATTTGATATATCCATGCATATTTATGTTGACTCCTGCTAGCCTGTAACCTTTTAGCCTGTAGTCGAAAGAAGCCAGGGATAGCTTGCTGGTTAATGCTGGTTAATTAACATAAGGTGACATTATTTTCCACAGTGCAATGGCTAATAACGGTAGGTAGCTCACCATTACCATCTCCATTAATTTATCATTACCTACTATTTAAACTCTGTGTGGTGAAAAATTTCCCAAATCAATTCTCTCTTTTTTGGTGGCTACAAAGTACAAAATGTGTTTACATAGACAAAATAATTTGTGTGCTGTGTAGTGCAGGCAATAGATAAAAGAGAGAAAGTCATCTGAAAGACTAAATGTTAGTCATGCTTGAGATATGGACCGTCAGCCCTGCTAAACTGTTGTCATCAAACCGATCAGCTCCCACCTCCTCTGTGTTTGGCAGTAAATATATCTGCACGTGGCATAAGCCTTCAGATAGCCCCATCCCTTCAACGAATCAAATCCGAGCATGCCTAAATCTGTCATGTGGGAGAGCTTCTGATAAAGTGAACAGGCATGATCAAATATGACTTTACTAAAACAAAATACGTCATAATTGGAGGGACAGTTCTGTACTCCTAAAATCTTGGTAGGGGCATGTCTGTACGTCCACCTGCAGAATCACACCCGTGGCCGTAGTCACACACTGAACATTCTGGTGGTTTATGGATGTTCAGATAGTGAAGAGCATAATGGCCACAATTAAGATGATGGCAAGCAGTGTCCTTCTCAGCATCAGGCACCAAGAAGAAGATGCTTCTAGACCATGTTGAGAGAGCAGAGAAGTAATAAGCTGGAATGGTACAGCAGAACACATTTAAGTGGCATTCCACTGATATCTGCCAACAGGTAAGGTTTAAAATGGAGACAGTGAGTGATTTCTATCAAAACGCAGTCCTGCACACCCTGCACTGAAATAAATAGAAAGAGAAGGAACACTAGAGATCTCTGAGAACCCTACCAGGTCATTTCACACAATTGCCACAGTAGTATTCTTAAACAACATTCTTGGACACAGCCATTGACCACACAGGTTCAGCCTAACAGCGTTTGCTGTATTGAGGGTTGACCAGTGACCGGGATCATTGAAACCCTTTGTAATGACGAGAGTTTCAGGTCAATATATCAACACAGTGGTGCTGAGCTGGCTGTTAACACAGAAGCTGTCCCTGTGAAGAAAACGGAGACATTGAAATGACAGCACGGAGGAAATGCACCTGCAAAATCAATTTGGACCATTAGGCCATACAATAAACCTATTTCTCCCTCCATTGACCATGTCACTAAGAAACTGGAAACCCATGTGTGCTGAGGTCAACAAACCAGTTCACAGCCTTCGTGCTAGCCTGACTGGGGAGAAGCACAAGCACATTGACCAGGTCCCGCAGAACAAGAAATACACCGATGGAAACACTGGGAACACTGGTAATATACAGGACTCTCCCCAGAGACAGCAAACACCCGAGAATATAGAAATGAATTGTTATTCTATAAGCTATAAGCACTCATACTTGTAATTGGAGATTGTGTGTTGGTCTGTAGAAATGCAGTTGATCACAATAGGAAACCAAAGAAATATGTGGTAATGTTTATATATTATGACATTTCAGTTAGTGATGAGAACTTGAAACCATGTTGTAGCCTAGGATGTTTAAGGTGCCCGTGTCTAGTTGGTGTATGACATACAATCCATCAAGAAAAGATCTTTTATTTTTCACACCTTCGTTTTCACACACACACACACACACCAGTGCACTCCTTTCCCCGCGTACACCTGTACACATTTCCCTATTTTTCAATAAAAAAAAGTTTTTTTTCCCTTGAAATTTTGCCTTTGTCTCTTGTGTTTCAGTCTCCGCGCACCGGAGTAAAAACACACACGCAATCTAACTTTCTCTAACCCGACAAAGTTAAACTTAGTCGTGGTCCCGTAGCGCGATAATTCAGAACATTTGACTAGAAACCTGGGCCGGCCGGATCTTTGCACGGTGTGGTCTCTGTTTCACGACACACATGCAGTGCGACAGACACCGTCGCTGTCAACAAAGAGCGCACAACGTCTCCCCCACCGCGACACTCCTCCACTCACGCCCGCTCCTCTTCCCTCATTGGTCCTCACGCACGTCGCTTTAGCCACGCGCTCTGCCTTTCCCCCTCTCTGATTGGCTGGACAATCTGTCAATCGTGCAATCCTCCGTCTTATTGGATACGGCGCTAGAGATTACCAGCACAAAGGCGTGGTCGTACAGGCCTATTCAGTGGGCGGATATTAAGGTATATTCCGAATTGCGATAGGCCGCCGTTTTCAGGAGGGCGGGCTCATGCGCTGCGACCGTTAAATCTATTGGTTGATATGGAGGAAGTGTTTGAGTGAGTGAAGTCTCGGCGTGCCCTCACTCCTCTCCGTTTTATTCTCAGTGTGAATGTGAGTGCGGCTTACACAGCGGTGTAATGTAAAAAAGCCGCATTTGCAGTATTACTCCTTACAGGGTAAAGCACAAATAAAAATTACTTTGATTTTTATTTTGGCGTCATATTCAGAGTTTGGACTACCGGTTCCGAGGTAAGACGCGGGGTTTATCCTTATTCTGCACCGTGGTCTCTCGTATTTCATGGGTCTAGCTCCATGCTAAGCCTGCGAGGTTCGTCTAAATGCGGGTGGTCTAAAGACCAGAACCACACCGACTGGGGCGAGTCCCCTCACACCGGCTCACTATATATCTCAAAACGAACTCCTATAATAAAAGTTATAAATAAAACAATCAAATCTCAGTAGATCGATTGTTTTTTGTTTTAATATAGACATCATAAATTAAAAAGGCAACATTCAAATAACGGCTTTTAAAATGATTCACCTATATCATGGTGTCTTGTGCAGTCGCACATGTCTGCAGATGACTTGTGTGCTTTCGGTATTATTAACGTCCCAGTTATTCTTGCGCCCACTGTAATTCCTCTTTATCTGGTCCAGAATAAAGTCTGTGTAAATGTTACCTTACATGAACACGGGCATGGTTCCTCTTTCAGAGTGTTGGACCCGTCTATCTGTGTAGTAGTTCATCAGTTTTGGCTAGTGGTCGAGGTGTGGTTTCTGGTCTTTGTGGACAAGCTACTGTAGGTGGTTTTTGTGATTAGGATAATTTAGAAACCACCGAGTTGTTAGGAGCGCACGGTGAGCGCCGGTTGCGCAGTGCGCGGCGGGACGCAGCCCTGGACGGCTAGGGCCAGCATCAGCATCCAGGATCCAGCATCAGCATCCATCGCCCAGCATCCAGCATCCAGCGTCCCCATCCGCTCGGGCTGGCCAGGCTGCTCGGGTCTGTCCGCTCCTGTCTCATCCCCCTTGTCTCTTCGTCTTTTCAAGAAGGAGCCCATGAGCTAAGCAGGCGTTCCCAGAACCCCTCCCACGCCTGACTCCCCGCATTGACCTCTGGCCAAACCTAAAACGTGCATTGTACTGGTGCAGATAGTGATGATGTTGCCATGGAAGACGAACCGAGCCGCGCAGCCGGACACTTTTGCGGTGGTTTTGCATTTGAGGTGGTTTTGGCTGCGTGCGCTGGCGCACCGCGACATCAGGCGTCGTGTCGTTGTGCTTTAAGATATCTGAGACATTAAAAGCAGCGCAGATGAAGGGGGGTGTTAATAATTGCCGTGTTTCCTCGTGAAATGCATAAAGATGGTAACGACGAAGTGGCAAGAAGAGGGTAAAGTAAAATGGGCTCGTGGGCGTGCACGTGCACGCTTCGCTCCGTCGTAAAGATCGGAGCAAGTCGCGCGTGTCTTTCTGCACAGGGGTGTTAAGGTATTAAACACACGTAGTGCTCAGGAATAGGGATGAACCCTGACGGAGCATGGAGGCCTACAAGATTTACTGAGTAAGGCTCTCTCTCTCTCTCTCTCTCTCTCTCTCTCTCTCTCTCTCACACACACACACACACACACACACACACACACAACGAAATTACGAAAAAACGACAAAAAGTAATTTTTCCGTTTTTCTTACAGTAGCTAAGATGATTGGGAGAGTGTGCATTCTTTTCCTCCAGTAACTAGTTTTAGTTAGTTGCTAGAACATTGTACACACAAACACACACCTTGAAACTGTCCAAGCCAGTGTAGTAGACAGCAGGTTGTAGTAGGTTGGGTGAACTCACTGCCTTCTCTGTGTTATTGTGACAATCTTGTTGCTCATTAACCGCATGGAGTTCACTAGGTAACTAGGCAGAAGTGTAGCTGATGTTGATACACCACACCACACTGGCCCTCCAATCCAACCACAATGCAGGTAATTGAATCCTTGGGGACCCTCTCCACCCTAACGTGCACACACACACACACACACACACACACACACACACACACACACACACACACACATGCTGACCTGTCCCTTATCTCAGGTGAGCCCACTGTGAGTGGACATGTTGGCTTTAGAACCAACGGCAGCCATTTTTGGTCAATTGTTCATCTTTATTTTTTCTTTTTATGTGTAGAGCAAAGGTTTATGATGATCCACAGTGTTTCTGACTTAATATCTGTTTCATATGTTTAGCTCCTAAATACTGATGCTTAGATGTGGACTGTTTTAGATTGTATTATTCAACAATGTTTTCCTGTGTATGGACACTGGGGTCATTAGGCACCAGTTTGGATACAAGACTTGAATCACAAAATCCACTTAAGATGGACTGTAAACTTTGATTGGGTGTTTCACAGAAACGAGAGGATCATTATCCTATAGATTAATGCTTAATAAATGTATTTTTTAGAAAAGCAAAGATAAAGATCTAATTTAATTCACTGTATTTTCACAGCTCACTGTATACAATTTGTAACACAATGGATCTTCCACGTTCTGATGAGGGGAAGATGGTTTATGTGGAGGTGGTCTGTTTGAATCTAGTGTGTATGGGATCAGATCTGGTGATGATTTGATTTGAAGGCTGTGCTGTGGCACAGAAAGAGAAGCGTGAGGATAGTAAGATGGCCTCCTTTGCAGTATGAGGTCATATCTGAACATTTTGCTTCCTCTCTCTGCTGTCTGACCTGCCATGTCATATTACGTCCATATCAAATGTACTCCAAACACACACACACACACACACACACACACACACACACACACACACACACACACACACACACACACGTACACATCACTACAGTTACGTACCTCCTTGCCCTGATTGGCAGCTTGCTTCATCATCATAATGCTAACAGTGATGATGAAGAAGAAAGACTCTTGTGGACTATTCTTGTCTTTGCTGGCTGATATCTGTTCCCTGGATCACATCCAGCAAGTTGGACTAGTGCTGAACAAATGGAAGTAGTGATTCACTTCTATACTGTCCCAAACGAAGCGTCTCGCCGCATGTATGTCACCCGCCGTGTCACCCGTGCCCAGAGCGCACAGCGAGTCCTTAGATTGCAGACAGAAGCGCACCCTGGTGTTTCGAACGAATGTTTCCTTCTGCTGATGCATATATATAGATGCATTTTACTTTTCCAATGCAAAGAAGAGAGATGAATAGAAAAGGTGAAGTTGATGACAGTAGAAAATAGTTTATGAAAATGGTTCATCAATGTCAGTTATACGGAATGGTTCAGTTAGCTTAAGCACGGATCAAAATGGTTTGCAAAATATGTTGCCAATTGATGCAAACAAAGAAACAACCTAACTAATCTCCTGAAAGGTTGCAGCCACGCTGAGCCCACGCTGAGCCCACGCTGAGCCCACGCTGAGCTCACACAGGCCGTGGTGATCTGTCCACAGGTCATTACAGCGACATCAGTGTCATATTTTGCGACCGTTAGCCCATATGATCTCCCCCCCCCCCCCCCCATAAATAGAAGCAAGAATAAAACACACAGATGTAGCATAACGAGCACTTTGCACTTTTTTTTTCACACGGATTTCTACCTGTTAAACATTTGAGAACTGTAACTCTAGTACATAATTGATTTTGTATTACAGCTGTAGTTAAGTATGCCTTTGTGATCAACTTGTTTACTGTGTTTGTCTTGGTGTACAAAACATTTGAGATGTTTGCTACGCTACCAAAGCAATTTGTGATAGCAGTTACAGCTTTTATAATTACATTATTTGAATAAGCAAGCTGAATTAGCAAGCTAAATTTATTAGCTTGTTTATTATAATTGTTTATTATAATTTATTATATTGTTAAGACAGATACAGCATGTTTGTCCACTTAAAATATTTTATATTGCATTTTTCTAATAATCTACATTATAACGTTTAATTAATGAACCTTCTAGTTTCCTCAGACTTCAGTCTGAAACATACTCTTCCAATTGGCAGCATTATCAAATTATGTGTTCTGATAAATATCAATATTGATCGATACTGGTAAAATATTTCATATCGCCTAGCCCTAGTTGATAATGAACGTTTATAAGGAACATTTTTATTCTTCTTGGTCCTGCTGCTACGAGTATGAGGTTTTCCTCATCTGGCAGGACAGTTTCTCCAGAACCATGGTGGTGTTTTAGAGTCCAGTGCGGAGGGTTTTCTCAGGTCTGAAGCTATAGCTGCTCACAGCAACTGCAGCAGTGACTGTCAGTCACTATTACCAAACCAAGACTCACGAAACTCATGACTCATGAAACCCTAACCTGAGTTCCAGGCCTGTTTTCTTGTAGCCTGCTACCACTGACTTCCTCTCTACTTTCTCTCTCTGTCTGTAACAGGGATCCTGCCATGTCTAAGCCGGTGTCGGGCGGAGCTAATGATGTCACCCGCTTCCTCTCCATGGAGGCGGGGCCCAGCTCGCCCACCTCGGTGTTTTCTGCTTCCAGCCAAGCGGATTGGGCAGCCAAGAGGCTCGTCTGGGTTCCGTCGGAGAAACATGGCTTTGAGGTGAGGGCGTGGCTTTGAGGTGAGGGCGTGGCTTTGAGGTGAGGGCGTGGAATAGTGCCTCAGGTGAAGTGTGCCACTGTTATTTAAGGGGTTCTTTGTTTTTTGTATTGACAGTTATTTAAAGATTAAATTAGTAGTGTTCATAGCACCAGACTTAGCTTGCTGGTTATTCATATAGTCAGGCATGCAAAAAAATAAAAGAATTTGCCATATTTGAGCATATTTGGTTATTGACTTCCAGAACTTTCATTGTTCTGGTTCTGGTATTGTGCTCTAATAACCTCTGCAGCTCCCTGCTGCAGACACAGTTCTCCAGCCGCACTCCAGGGGTCTGATATGGCTCTATGAATAGATGAATATGCCTGCCAAGCCTGCAGTGCTGAATGCTAAACAGACATGGGCCTTATTTTAATCCGTCCTATTCTCAGCGTTTGACTGCTTGACTGATTGCCAGACAGATGAAGAGACAGACAAATAGACAATGAGAGTCAGACAGACAATGAGAGGGAGAGAGAAAAGTAGAAAAAGTGGGAGATGGAGAGAGATTCTCACTCTGTCCCTGGTGGTCGCCAACAGGATGTT
>NW_027506883.1:810276-822776 GCF_052324685.1 Brachyhypopomus gauderio
TCCATTGACTTCTGTATCCTTTAGGGGGAGCTAGAGAGACAGCTACTACAGGCCAACCCTATTCTTGAGGCTTTTGGCAATGCCAAGACCGTCAAAAATGACAATTCCTCCCGATTTGTAAGTCTCTTTCACTGCTTAAAAAAAATATTTGAATACATCTATGAGAAGTGTCATGTCCATCTTCAACTGATCTTTTGTTTCAGGGCAAATTTATCCGTATAAATTTTGATGTGGCTGGATACATAGTTGGAGCCAACATTGAGACCTGTATCCTTTGAAATTCTTTGAATATTTTCAAAATTCTTCTTTTTAATTCTTCAACATTGTCAAGATTCTTCAGGGGCCATTTGTGTATGAGTCTTTAACCAGAGCTCAGACCTGCTGGAGAAGTCTCGAGCTATCCGCCAAGCCAAAGATGAGAGAACTTTCCATATCTTTTACCAGCTACTCTCTGGAGCTTCTGAGACCACGAGAGGTGAGAAGACACACACACACACACACACACACACACACACACACAGCCACACACACAGCCACACACACAGCCACACACACAGACACACACACACACACACACACACACACACACAAACAGACACACACACACACACACACACACACACACACACACACACACACACACAGTGAATGTAAATTGTCATATTTTCTGCCCTTCCAGCTGAGCTGCTCCTGGCCAATGCGGATCAGTATCGCTTCCTGTGTGGGGGGTCAGTTCCTGTTCCGGGTCAGAGTGACTCTGAGAACTTCAGCCAGACCATAGACTCAATGAGCATCATGGGCTTCACTCAGGATGAGTGCACATGTGAGACAAGGAGGGCTGCAACAACACTGACTCCACAATCCACGTTACACACCACTGTAACACTGTCCACGTTACACGCCACTGTAACTCTGTTCACGTTACATGCCACTGTAACACTGTCCACGTTACACGCCACTGTAACTCTGTTCACGTTACACGCCACTGTAACACTGTTCACGTTACACGCCACTGCAACACTGTTCACGTTACACACCACTGTAACTCTGTTCACGTTACACACCACTGTAACACTGTTCACGTTACACGCCACTGTAACTCTGTTCACGTTACACGCCACTGTAACACTGTTTACGTTACACGCCACTGTAACTCTGTTCACGTTACACACCACTGTAACTCTGTTCACGTTACACACCACTGTAACACTGTTCACGTTACACGCCACTGTAACACTGTTCACGTTACACGCGACTGTAACACTGTTCACGTTACACGCCACTGCAACACTGTTCACGTTACACGCCACTGCAACACTGTTCACGTTACACGCCACTGTAACACTGTTCACGTTACACACCACTGCAACAGTGTTCACGTTACACACCACTGCAACAGTATTCACGTTACACACCGCTGCAACACTGTTCACGTTACACGCCACTGCAACACTATTCACGTTACATACCACTGTAACACTGTTCACGTTACACGCCACTGTAACACTGTTCACGTTACACGCCACTGTAACACTGTTCACGTTACACGCCACTGCGACACTGTTCACGTTACACACCACTGCGACAGTATTCACGTTACATACCACTGCAACACTGTTCACGTTACACGCCACTGTAACACTGTTCACGTTACATACCCCTGTAACACTGTTCACGTTACACACCGCTGCGACACTGTTCAAGTTACATACCACTGCAACACTGTTCACGTTACATACCACTGCAACACTGTTCATGTGACACGCTGCTGCAACACTGTTCACGTTACATACCGCTGCAACACTGTTCACGTTACGTACCGCTGCAACACTGTTCACGTTACACACCACTGCAACACTGTTCACGTTACATAGCCCTGTAACACTGTTCACGTTACATAGCCCTGTAACACTGTTCACGTTACATACCCCTGTAACACTGTTCACGTTACACACCACTGCAACACTGTTCACGTTACATACCCCTGTAACACTGTTCACGTTACACACCATTACAACGCTGTTCACGTTACATACCACTGCAACACTGTTCATGTTACACGCCACTGCAACACTGTTCACGTTACACACCACTGCAACACTGTTCACGTTACACACCACTGCAACACTGTTCACGTTACACGCCACTGCAACAATATTCACGTTACACGCCGCTGCAACACTGTTCACGTTACACGCCGCTGCAACACTGTTCACGTTACACGCCACTGCAACACTGTTCACGTTACATGCAGCTGCAACACTGTTCACGTTACATACCACTGCAACACTGTTCATGTTACATACCGCTGCAACACTGTTCACATTATATTCCTAATTGCAGAGCCATAGCAGTAAGAGCAATAATTACTTTAGAGACTTAAACTTTTGGTGTTGCATGCTGGGAATTTTTTTTTATCATAGGATACTGATTGGTCAGATACTGAAGTACCGTGGGTGGTGTTGAAAAGCCTTGTAACCGCCCCCCCTCCTCTCCGACAGCCATGCTGAAGGTGATCTCTGCCGTGCTGCTGTTTGGAAACATCTCCTTCCAGAAGGAGAAGAACACAGACCAGGCGTCCATGCCGGATGACACAGCTGCCCAGAAGCTCTGTCACCTGCTGGGTATCAGCGTGCTGGAGTTCAGCCGTGCCATCCTCACACCACGCATCAAAGTGGGTCGCGAGTACGTCCAGAAGGCCCAGACCAAGGAGCAGGTGTTTCTCCAGCCAGTCCTCAGCTCCTAGCCTCCGCTAGCCCCAAGCACCTGAACCGGGTCACTCAGAACCCTGAGTACCTGGTACAGGTGCACTGGGAGTTGCGCTGTTTGATTTGTAGGTTTGACATCTGTTTGTGCTGCCCGATGAGACCCTGGGTGGCCCGCTAAGCACCTCAGCTCATTCTACCTGCTTGTGTGTTTGTGTGTTTGTGTGCTCGTGTGCTCGTGTGTTTGTGTGTTTGTGTGTTTGTTTGCTCGTGTGTTTGTGTGTTTATGTTCTCGTGTGTTTGTGTGCTCCTGTGTTTGTGTGCTTGTGTGTTTGTGTGCTTGTGTGTTTGTGTGCTCGTGTGTTTGTGTGCTGGTGTGTTTGTGTGCTTGTGTGTTTGTGTGCTCGTGTGTTTGTGTGCTCGTGTGTTTGTGTGCTTGTGTTTGTGTGCTTGTGTTTGTGTGCTTGTGTTTGTGTGCTTGTGTTTGTGTGCTCGTGTGTTTGTGTGCTCGTGTGTTTGTGTGTTTGTGTGCTGGTGTGTTTGTGTGCTGGTGTGTTTGTGTGCTTGTGTGTTTGTGTGCTCGTGTGTTTGTGTGCTCGTGTGTTTGTGTGCTCGTGTGTTTGTGTGCTCGTGTGTTTGTGTGTTTGTGTGCTCGTGTGTTTGTGTGTTTGTGTGTTTGTGTGCTGGTGTGTTTGTGTGCTGGTGTGTTTGTGGTCTGGTGTGTTTGTGTGCTCGTGTGTTTGTGTGCTCGTGTGTGTTTGTGTGCTCGAGTGTTTGTGTGTTTGTGTGCTCGTGTGTTTGTGTGCTCGTGTGTTTGTGTGCTTGTGTATTTGTGTGTTTGTGTGCTCGTGTGCTTGTGTGTTTGTGTGCTTGTGTGTTTGTGTGCTCGTGTGTTTGTGTGCTCGTGTTTGTGTGTTTGTGTGCTCGTGTGTTTGTGTGCTTGTGTGTTTGTGTGCTCGTGTGTTTGTGTGTTTGTGTGCTTACAGGCAGACTTTGCGGTGGAGGCTCTGGCCAAGTCCACCTACGAGCGGCTGTTCCGATGGCTGGTGCACCGAATCAACCGTGCGCTGGACCGCCGGCAGAGGCAGGGTGCCTCCTTCATCGGCATCCTGGACATCGCTGGCTTTGAGATCTTCCAGGTGAGAGCAGAGAGAGATAGAGAGAGCGCTACACGGGCCTAGATGCTGGAGACAGACAGACAGACAGAGAGAGAGAGAGACAGACAGGCTGACCTCACTGTCAGAAGCATCACGCTGATGATGATCTCTGTGCTTCTGTCCGTGGACCAGCTGAACTCCTTTGAGCAGCTGTGCATCAACTACACCAATGAGAAGCTCCAGCAGCTCTTCAACCACACCATGTTCATCCTGGAGCAGGAGGAGTACCAGCGCGAGGGCATCGAGTGGAGCTTCATCGACTTCGGCCTCGACCTGCAGCCCTGCATCGACCTCATCGAGAGACCGGTCAGTGTGTGTGTGTGTGTGTGTGTGTGTGTGTGTGTGTGTGTGTGTGTGTGTGTGTGTGTGTGTGTGTGTGAGTGTGTGTGTGAGTGTGTGTGTGTTCAGGTGGATGCTTCTGTGTGGTCTATGCTGCCATGAACCAGACCTATTAGACATGAGATATTGGATTTATATTCATATGCAGGTTCTGTTCAAAGATACTGAACATTTATGTTATTTAGCTAGTTGAAGAGTGTCTCTGTAGTTTGATTGGTTCTGTGGTCTCAGTAGTGATTTCTGATTGGTTCTCTGGTCTCAGCCGTGATGACTGGCTGGTTATCTGGTCTCAGTGATGACTGATTGGTTCTTTGGTCTCAGTAGTGATGACTGATTGGTTCTCTGGTCTCAGTAGTGGTGACTGGTTCTCTGGTCTCAGTAGTGGTGACTGATTGGTTCTCTGGTCTCAGTAGTGATGACTGATTGGTTCTCTGGTCTCAGTGGTGGTGACTGGTTGGTTCTCTGGTCTCAGTAGTGGTGACTGGTTCTCTGGTCTCAGTAGTGGTGACTGACTGGTTCTCTGGTCTCAGTGGTGATGACTGGTTGGATCTCTGGTCTCAGTAGTGGTGACTGATTGGTTCTCTGGTCTCAGTAGTGGTGACTGATTGGTTCTCTGGTCTCAGTAGTGGTGACTGATTGGTTCTCTAGTCTCAGTGGTGATGACTGGTTGGTTCTCTGGTCTCAGTAGTGGTGACTGATTGGTTCTCTAGTCTCAGTGGTGGTGACTGGTTGGTTCTCTGGTCTCAGTAGTGGTGACTGATTGGTTCTCTGGTCTCAGTAGTGATGACTGGTTCCTTGCACAGGCCCATCCCCCTGGCGTGCTGGCCCTGTTGGACGAAGAGTGCTGGTTTCCCCGGGCAACGGACCGCTCCTTTGTGGATAAGCTGTGTGCTGAGCAAGGCTCCCACCCCAAGTTCTACAGGCCGAGGCAGCTGCGTGAAGAGGCGGACTTCTCCATCATACACTACGCTGGCAAGGTGTGGCCCCAGTTGCCCGTCTGTCCACACACAGCGCCCGACGCTGGGACCAGGGACGCTCACGTCTGCCCTGTGCTTCTCCCAGGTGGACTACAAGGCAGATGAGTGGCTAGTGAAGAACATGGACCCTCTGAATGATAACGTAGCTTCTCTGCTCCACCAGTCATCTGACCACTTCATATCGGAGCTCTGGAGAGAGGGTGAGGAGACATGACTGTGTCTCTTTATGTAAATATATGCTATGTGGAATTATTCAGAATTATGTTAGTCATGTGTTAATCTGGTGTGAACTTGGTGTGATCTTGGTGTGCTTCAGTATTTTTGTGGTTCTTCATATCACGTTTATTGTATCAGTGAAACACAAATGTGGCATCAGATGGATTTGGACATAATCTGGATTGTATTTCAATAATATTGTCAGTATTCTCTTCAGTATGCTAACGCAGACGTTCTCAGTGTTAGCCGATTACTAAAGCTGAAATTTGTCTGCCACTATCATGCACTAACGTTCTCTCTCTGACCCCTCACCCTTCTCTCCGCCTTGTTTCCTCTTTTTCCCTCTCTCCTGTCCTCTATCCTCCCTCTCTCCTCCCCCCTCCCCTCTCTTCCCTCCTCCCTCTCTCCCTCTCTCCCTCCTTCCCTCCCTCAGATATTCAGACTCTTCCACGCGTCTACTTTTTTGACACCTACGCCACCCTGCAGACCAATGGCTCTGACAGCAGTACGTTTATCCTCCAACTTGTCTGCATGCTTTTAAATTCACTACTTTCTCCTCTCTCTCTCTCTTTCTCTGCCTCTCTCCCTCTTCCATCTCTCCATGGTCTCTGTATCTTGCTTATCCATATGTGAGTGATGTTTATTTGTCTCTTATCTTTCATCTGATCTATCTTGTCCATCAAAACCCTTTAATGCACCATTTGCTGCTCTAGACTATGATTGTGTGTGTGTGTGTGTGTGTGTGTGTGTGTGTGTGTGTGTGTGTGTGTGTGTGTGTGTGTGTGTGCATCTATATTGTTTGTGGCTCAGTAACACTCAGTTGTAGTACTCAATTGTGTACAATTCTTTGCGTTTTCTGTTGTGTTTTCATGGCCTCCACGAGTTCTGTGGTTTTCCTGCTTTAGAAGGTGTGCAGTGTCGATGTGACTGAAACAAATACATATTGAACATATTGAAAATGCGTATTTACATTTTAATTATTAATTCAGTTAAACAAAATTATCTTCTTTGAGTTCTATAAAATATTAAAGTTTACCATTTTAAAAGCTCATTAAATCTGTGGTGTCATGTTGCTGTTCATAGAAACTGCATGATGTTTCAAAGAGTGTATTCAGGTCAGTCCACGTGTGGTGCTGTCCAGAGACAGAACCTGCCCTACATTACAGACCTCACTGTTCACTTAGCAAATAAATGAATCTAAAAGTCCGAAGGCCCGGAAGGTTACGTCTGCTGTCACTTAGATGAATCAATTTCACAAGCGTTTCAGCAGGAGGATAAATTTCACCATCACAGATCACCCGCTATCAGTTATGATTATAATAGAGCAAGGTTTTAATAATGATTTTGATTTGTTACTTTATTAAATATCCAGTTGTTGTTTGTGTTGTTCAGTGGAGAGGATTGTGGGATTGGACCAGGTGTCGTCTGGGGGTCTGGCCGAGAGCAGTGGGCCTGTCACGTTTGGAGCAGCGGGGCTGAAAACAAAGAAAGGAATGTTCCGGACTGTTGGACAACTGTACAAGGAGTCTCTAACCAAACTGATGGCCACGCTGCGAAACACCAACCCGAACTTCCTCCGCTGCATCATCCCCAACCACGAGAAACGAGTGAGATAAACACCTAACACATCCATCTAAGAAAGAGAAAAAAGAAAGAAAGACACTTAAGCCATTGTGGCCGAAACCCCTGGGTCTTAGTGCCCCATGTGTAACCCCACACCATAACCGTCTCTGTCTCGTTGTGTCTCCGTCTCTCCCAGGCTGGGAAATTGAGTCCTCATTTGGTGTTGGACCAGCTGAGGTGTAATGGAGTCCTGGAGGGTATAAGAATCTGCAGACAAGGCTTCCCCAACCGTATCCCCTTCCAGGAGTTCAGACAGAGGTGAGGATGTGTTCTTGTGCGTGTGTGTGTGTGTGTGTGTGTGTGTGTGTGTGTGTGTGTGTGTGTGTGTGTAAGAGAGAGAAAGAGAGAGAGAGAGAGAGAGTTTTATTTCTTGTTTGTGTAAGCAGTGTCTGAGCCATCATAACCACCTGTCTGGAATCTCCTTGGGGCACGTGCTACACTACCCAGCTCTCATTAGTCCTCCTATTAACTCTCTCATTAGCGCTCTCTATTTACTCGATACCTCCAGCCCCAATCCTGCATGGAGTCAGAGTGTGTTCGGAGTGTGTTCAGAGTGTGTTTGGAGTGTGTTCGGAGTGTTTGGTGTTACAGCAGGAGATTCTTCATCATGTCTTTGTCCTTCCGTCTCCCACTGTCTCTTCCTGCTGCTGTCTGGCAGGTACGAGATTCTGACCCCGAACGCCATACCTCGCACCTTCATGGATGGCAAGCAGGCCTGTGAGCTCATGGTGAGTTACGAGCATCTCCAGACTCACCATCTCCCCTGACAGATGTGCACACGGCTGTGGGCTGCCAGTTATATGGATGATGAGTGATCTGGTTTGGTGTGGGCACAAGAGTGCGTGATGCTCTGACTGTAGTCAAGTTATATTCAGAATTAGACTAGGCAAGTTCATATCTGCCTAACTCAATGAAGTGTGTTGTTATTGAAAACCTGCCCTCTAAGTGCTGCGTAACTGTGCTCAGATCAGTGCTCTGGAGTTGGACCAGAACCTCTTCAGGGTGGGCCAGAGTAAGGTGTTCTTCCGAGCTGGCGTGCTGGCCCATCTAGAAGAAGAACGCGACCTCAAGATCACCGACACCATCATCCACTTCCAAAGTGCTGCCCGTGGATACCTTGCTAGGAGGTGTGTGTGTGTATGCATTTGTGTTTGTGTGTATTTACGTGTGTGTGTGTGTGTGTGTGTGTGTCTGTGTGTGTTTAATGACGTGTTTTCCTTTCAGGGCGTTTCTGAAGAAACAGCAGCAGTTGAGCGCTCTGCGGGTGATGCAGAGGAACTGTGTGGCCTACCTGAAGTTACGCAACTGGCAGTGGTGGAGACTCTTCACCAAGGTAACATACACGGTGGTGGAGACTCTTCACCAAGGTAACGTACACGGTGGTGGAGACTCTTCACCAAGGTAACGTACACGGTGGTGGAGACTCTTCACCAAGGTAACGTACACGGTGGTGGAGACTCTTCACCAAGGTAACGTACACGGTGGTGGAGACTCTTCACCAAGGTAACATACACGGTGGTGGAGACTCTTCACCAAGGTAACGTACACAGTGGTGGAGACTCTTCACCAAGGTAACGTACACGGTGGTGGAGACTCTTCACCAAGGTAACATACACGGTGGTGGAGACTCTTCACCAAGGTAACGTACACGGTGGTGGAGACTCTTCACCAAGGTAACGTACACGGTGGTGGAGACTCTTCACCAAGGTCATTTGTATGGGTGTAGCCTCATTCGGTAACCAATGATTTAAGCATTTCTATTTTATTACAGAGTCAAAAGGTACTCAAACTGCTTTTAATATTTAATGTCTTGTCAATTATTTATCAGGTCTAGCAATTACTTCCCTTTGGTATTCAGGATGAGTTTGTAGGCCTCTCAGTCTTTGATCTCCGTGCCCAGGTGAAGCCACTGCTGCAAGTGACCCGTCAGGATGAGGAGATCCAGGTTCGGGAGGCGGAGCTGCAGAAGGCCAAGGACAACCTGAGCAAAGTGGAGCACGACCATAACGAATTAGAAAGGAAACACCAGCAGGTGGCGCCACTCACCACGCTCTTACTTCACGCTAACCGCCACGGTGATTCTGATATGTCTTTAAAACTGCAGGCGTGGTCAATAATGCGCTGACGCTAGTGTTGTCGTTGCTGTGGCCCCTGTGATCTCCCACCTGTCAGCTGCTGGAGGAGAAGGCGGTGCTTACGGACCAGCTACAGGCGGAGGCGGAGTTATTCGCAGAGGCCGAGGAGATGAGAGCGCGATTGGCCAGCCGTAAGCAGGAGCTGGAGGAGGTGCTGGGGGAGCTGGAGGGCCGATTGGAGGAAGAGGAAGAGAGAGGTGTGCAGCTGACCAATGAGAAGAAGAGAATGCAGCAGCATGTACAGGTGAGGGCAGGACTGTCCTGTCAGTGTGGGGCTTGTTTTGCTCTCGAGTGAAGACGTGACTCTGTGAGAAAATATAGTTTTATAAGTGTACTAACTGCTGAATTAATAAAATAAGTACAAATAAAAGTATATTATTATTATTACTACTACTATTATTCTTACTATTAATAACAACAGTAATAAAAATAAGACTTATTATTTTTATTATTTTGTCTTTTCCTTTCCCTGTCACTCTTTTCCTCCTCCTCTCTCTCTCTTTCCCTCTTTCTCTCTCTCCATCTCTCTCTCACTCCCTCTCCCTTTCTCTCTCTCCCTCTCTCTCACTCCCTCTCCCTTTCTCTCTTTCTCTCTCTCTCTCTCTCCCTCTCTCACTCCCTATCTCTAACTCTGCTCTCTCTCTCCCTCCCTCTCTCTCTCTCTCCCTCTCTCACTCTCTCTCCCTCTCTCACTCCCTCTCTCTAACTCTGCTCTCTCCCTCCCTCCCTCTCTCTCTCTCTCTCTCTCTCTCTCTCTATCAGGATCTAGAAGAGCAGTTGGAGGAGGAGGAGGGAGCACGGCAGAGGCTCCTCCTGGAGAAGGTTACCTT
Source organism: Brachyhypopomus gauderio (assembly GCF_052324685.1). Lineage (NCBI taxonomy): Eukaryota > Metazoa > Chordata > Actinopteri > Gymnotiformes > Hypopomidae > Brachyhypopomus > Brachyhypopomus gauderio. Next base: position 820,259 of record NW_027506883.1, read on the forward strand.
GGAAACCAAAGTGAAGAGCCTGGAGACAGAGACCATGACTGCAGGAGAGCAGAGAGACCGACTGAGCAAGGTGTCCAGATCACACCAGATCACACCACCAGATCACACCAGATCACACCACCAGATCACACCACCAGATCACACCAGATCACACTACCAGATCACACCACCAGATCACACTACCAGATCACACCACCAGATCACACCAGATCACACCACCAGATCACACAGATCACACCACCAGATCACACCACAAAATCACACCAGATCACACCACCAGATCACACTAGATCACACCGCCGGATCACATTAGATCCACCAGATCACACCACTAGATCACACCACCAGATCACACTAGATCCACCAGATTACACCACTAGATCACACCACCAGATTATACCAGATCACACCACCAGATCACACCACCAGATCACACCAGTCGCACTGACGACTGATACCAAAATCTGTTTTCCATAACATAATTTTTAGTCATACAGTTTTTCTCTGGTCTCACAGCATCATCCACATCCTTGTGGTTAAGATCAGAACATCAGAAATGTCCTCTCTCCCTCCCTCCCTCCCTCCCTCCCTCTCTTCCCCTCTACCCATCTCAGGAGAAGAAGCAGTTGGAGGAAAGGCTGAATGAGGTGACAGACCAGCTGACTGAGGAAGAGGAGAAAGTGAAGAGTCTCAACAAGCTGAAGAACAAGCAGGAGGCAGTTATTGCTGATCTTGAAGGTACACATACACATATATACACATACACACACACAGACTTGTCCACTTTTCTCATAACACATTCACCAGATCAACAGACGATGTGAAGTAAATGTTCTACACTCTACATGGTACTGAGACGAGAGTGAGAACCACTGTGAGAAACACACAGTGTGATTTACACTGCTTCATCATCAGTGGAGCATTTGGATGATACACATCTTTTAGGGAATATTCTGCAGGGCTTTTAATCTCCCTCCTCCTCCTCCCGCCTCCCTAGAGCGTCTGAAGCGGGAGGAGCAGGGCCGGCTGGAGCAGGAGAAATGGAGGAGGCGCATGGAGGCGGAGGCGGCCGACGCCCAGGAGCAGCTGTCAGAGCTGGGATTGATCTCCGCAGAACTGCGCGGCAGCCTGGCCAGCAGAGAGAAAGAGATCAGCACACTACAGACACGGTACACACACACATTACAGACATGGTACACACATACTACAGACACATTACAGACACGGTACACACATACTACAGAAACACTACAGAGATGGTACAGACACGGTACACACACACACTACAGACACGGTACACACACACACTACAGACACACTACAGACACGGTACACACACACACTACAGACACACTACAGACACAGTACACACACACACACTACAGACACGGTACACACTCACACTACAGACACGGTACACACTCACACTACAGACACGGTACACAAACACTATAGACGCGGTACACAAACACTATAGACACGGTACACAAACACTATAGACACGGTACACAAACACTATAGACACGGTACACAAACACTACAGACACGGTACACACACACACACTACAGACATGGTACACAAATACTACAGACACACTACAGACATGGTACACACATACTACAGACACGGTACACACACACACACACTACAGACATAGTACACACACACTACAGACACGGTACACACACACTACAGACACACTACAGACATGGTACACACACACACTTCAGACACGGTACACACACACTACAGACACACTACAGACACGGTAAACACATACTACAGACACGGTACACACACACACTACAGACATACTACAGACATGTTACACACATACTACAGACACGGTACACACACACACTACAGACATACGACAGACACGGTACACACTCACTATAAACACGGTATACACACACTACAGACACTACAGACATGGTACACACACACATACTACAGACACAGTGCATACACACACTACAGACACAGCACACACACACTACAGACACGGTACACACACACACACTACAGACACGGTACGCACACACACTACAGACACGGTACACACACACACACACATTACAGACACGGTACACACACTACAGACACACACACTACAGACACGGTACACACACACACTACAGACATGGTACACACACCCACACACTACAGACACAGTACATACACACACTACAGACACACTACAGACATGGTACACATACACACTACAGACACTACAGACGTGGTACACATACACACACACTACAGACACACTACAGACATGGTACACATACACACTACAGACACTACAGACGTGGTACACATACACACACACTACAGACACGGTACACACACACACACACACACACACTACAGACATGGTACACACACACACACACACACACACACTACAGACACGGTACACACTCACTACAGACACACTACAGACACAGTACACACACTACAGACACGGAACACACACACACACACACACACACTACAGACACACATACAACAGAC